>NW_027193230.1:0-16000 GCF_949987515.2 Delphinus delphis | reverse complement strand
CCTACCTCGAAGCCTGACCCTCACCCGTCCCCTAATCCTAACCCGTACGCTAACACTATCCCGCGCACTCACATGTACGCTACCCCTAAAGCGTTGCCGTACCCTCACCTGGACCCTAAACCGTCCCCGTCCCCTAACCCTAACCCTAGCCCGAACCCTAACATTAACCCTTCCCCGAAGCCTGACCCTCACCCGTCCCGTAATCCTAAACAGTACGCTAACACTAACCCGTGCCCTCACAATACGCTCCCCCTAACGCATTGCCGTACCCTCACCTGGACCCTAAACCGTCCCCGTCCCCTAACCCTAACCCTAGCCCGAACCCTAACCCTAACCCTTCCCCGAAGCCTGACCCTCACCCGTACCCTAATCCTAACCCGTGTGCTAACACTAACCCGCGCCCTCACAATCACGCTCCCCCTAAAGCGTTGCCGTACCCTCACCTGGACCCTAAACCGTCCCCTAACCCTAACCATAACCCTAGCCCGAACCCTAACCCTAACCCTTCCCTGAAGCCTGACCCTCACCCGTCCCCTAATCCTAACCCGTACGCTAACACTAACCCGTGCCCTCACACGCACGCTCCCACTAAAGCGTTGCCGTACCCTCACCTGGACCCTAAACCGTAACCATCCCCTAACCCTAACCCTAGCCCGAACCCTAACCCTAACCCTTCCCCGAAGCCTGACCCTCACCCGTACCCTAATCCTAACCCGTGTGCTAACACTAACCCGCGCCCTCACAATAACGCTCCCCCTAAAGCGTTGCCGTACCCTCACCTGGAGCCTAAGCCGTCCCCATCCCCTAACCCTAACCCTGGCCCGAACCCTAACCCCAACCCTTCCCCGAAGCCTGACCCTCACCCATCCCCTAATCCTACCCCGAACGCTCACACTAACCCGCGCCCTCACTCGCACGCTCCCCCTAAAGCGTTGCCGTACCCTCACCTGGACCCTAAACCGTCCCCGTCCCCTAACCCTAACCCTAGCCCGAACCCTAACCCTAACCCTTCCCCGAAGCCTGACCCTCACCCGTCCCCTAATCCTAACCCGTACGCTAACACTAACCCGCGCCCTCACACGCACGCTCCCCCTAAAACGTTGCCGTACCCTCACCTGGACCCTAAACCGACCCGTCCCCTAACCCTAACCCTAGCCCGAAACCTAACCCTAACCCTTCCCCGAAGGCTGACCCTCACCCGTCCCCTAATCCTAACCCGTACGCTAACACTAAACCGTGCCCTCACACGCACGCTCCCCCTAAAGCGTTGCCGTACCCTCACCTGGACCCTAAACCGTCCCCGTCCCCTAACCCTAACCCTAGCCCGAACCCTAACCCTAACCCTTCCCCGAAGCCTGACGCTCACCCGTCCCCTAATCCTAACCCGTTCGCTAAAAGTAACCCACGCCCTCACACGCACGCTCCCCCTAAAGCGTTGCCGTACCCTCACCTGGACCCTAAACCGTCCCCGTCCCCTAACCCTAACCCTAGCCCGAACCCTAACCCTAAACCTTCCCCGAAGCCTGACCCTCACCCGTCCCATAATCCTAACCCGTACGCTCACACTAACCCGCACCCTCACACGCACGCTCCCCCTATAACGTTGCCGTACCCTCACCTGGATCCTAAACCGTCCCCGTCCCCTAACCCTAACCCTAGCCCGAACCCAAACCCTAACCCTTCCCCGAAGCCTGACCCTCACCCGTCCCATAATCCTAACCCGTTCGCTAACACTAACCCGCGCCCTCACACGCACGCTCCCCCTAACGCATTGCCATACCCTCACCTGGACCCTAAACCGTCCCCGTCCCCTAACCCTAACCCTAGCCCGAACCCTAACCCTAACCCTTCCCCGAAGCCTGACCCTCACCCGTCCCCTAATCCTAACCCGTACGCTCACACTAAACCGTGCCCTCACTCGCACGCTCCCCCTATAACGTTGCCGTACCCTCACCTGGACCCTAAACCGTCCCCGTCCCCTAACCCTAACCCTAGCCCGAACCCTAACCCTAACCCTTCCCTGAAGCCTGACCCTCACCCGTCCCCTAATCCTAACCCGTACGCTCACACTACCCCGCGCCCTCACACGCACGCTCCCCCTAAAGCGTTGCCGTACCCTCACCTGGACCCTAAACCGTCCCCGTCCCCTAACCCTAACCCTAGCCCAAACCCTAACCCTAACCCTTCCCCGAAACCTGACCCTCACCCGTCAACTAATCCTAACCCGTACGCTCACACTACCCCGCGCCCTCACACGCACGCTCCCCCTAAAGCGTTGCCGTACCCTCACCTGGACCCTAAACCGTCCCCGTCCCCTAACACTAACCCTAGCCCGAACCCTAACCCTAACCCTTCCCCGAAGCCTGACCCTCACCCGTCCCCTAATCCTAACCCGTACGCTCACACTAACCCGCGCCCTCACATGCACGCTCCCCCTAAAGCGTTGCCGTACCGTCACCTGGACCCTAAACCGTCCCCGTCCCCTAACCCTAACCCTAGCCCGAACCCTAACCATAACCCTTCCCCGAAGCCTGACCCTCACCCGTCCCCTAATCCTAACCCGTACGCTAACACTAACCCGCACCCTCACACGCAAGCTCCCCCTAAAGCGTTGCCGTACCCTCACCTGGACCCTAAACCGTCCCCGTCCCCTAACCCTAACCCTAGCCCGAACCCTAACCCTAAACCTTCCCCGAAGCCTGACCCTCACCCGTCCCCTAATCCTAACCCGTACGCTAACACTAACCCGCGCCCTCACACGTACGCTCCCCCTAAAGCGTTGCCGTTCCCTCACCTGGACCCTAAACCGTCCCCGTCCGCTAACCCTAACCCTAATCCGAACCCTAACCCTTCCCCGAAGCCTGACCCTCACCCGTCCCCTAATCCTAACCCGTACGCTAACACTAACCCGCGCCCTCACACGTACGCTCCCCCTAAAGCGTTGCCGTACCCTCACCTGGACCCTAAACCGTCCCCGTCCCCTAACCCTAACCCTAGCCCGAACCCTAACCCTAAACCTTCCCCGAAGCCTGACCCTCACCCGTCCCCTAATCCTAACCCGTACGTTAACACTAACCCGCCCCCTCACACGTACGCTCCCCCTAAAGCATTGCCGTACCCTCACCTGGACCCTAAACCGTCCCCGTCCCCTAACTCTAACCCTAGCCCGAACCCTAACCCTAACCCTTACCCGAAGCCTGACCCTCACCCGTCCCCTAATCCTAACCCGTACGCTAACACTAACCCGCGCCCTCACACGTACGCTCCCCCTTAAGCGTTGCCGTACCCTCACCTGGACCATAAACCGTCCCCGTCCCCTAACCCTAACCTTAGCCCGAACCCTAACCCTAACCCTTCCCCGAAGCCTGACCCTCACCCGTCCCCTAATCCTAACCCGTACGCTAACACTAACCCGCGCCCTCACACGTACGCTCCCCCTAAAGCGTTGCCATACCCTCACCTGGACCCTAAACCGTCCCCGTCCCCTAACCCTAACCCTAGCCCGAACCCTAACCCTAACCCTTCCCCGAAGCCTGACCCTCACCCGTCCCCTAATCCTAACCCGTACGTTAACATTAACCCGCGCCCTCACACCTACGCTTCCCCTAAAGCGTTGCCGTACCCTCACCTGGACCCTAAACCGTCCCCGTCCCCTAACCCTAACCCTAGCCCGAACCCTAACCCTAACCCTTCCCCGAAGCCTGACCCTCACCCGTCCCCTAATCCTAACCCGTACGCTAACAGTAACCCGCGCCCTCACACGTACGCTCCCCCTAAAGCGTTGCCGTACCCTCACCTGGACCCTAAACCGTCCCCGTCACCTAACCCTAACCCTAGCCCGAACCGTAACCCTAATCCTTCCCCGAAGCCTGACCCTCACCCGTCCCCTAATCCTAACCCGTACGCTAACACTAACCCGCGCACTACACGTACGCTCCCCCTAAAGCGTTGCCGTACCCTCACCTGGACCCTAAACCGTCCCCGTCACCTAACCCTAACCCTAGCCCGAACCCTAACCCTAATCCTTCCCCGAAGCCTGACCCTCACCCGTCCCCTAATCCTAACCCGTAGGCTAACACTAACCCGCACCCTCACATGTACGCTCCCCCTAAAGCGTTGCCGTATCCTCACCTGGACCCTAAACCGTCCCCGTCCCCTAACCCTAACCCTAGCCCGAACCCAAACCCTAACCCTACCCCGAAGCCTGACCCTCACCCGTCCCCTAATCCTAACCCGTACGCTCACAGTAACCCGCGCCCTCACACGTACGCTCCCCCTAAATCGTTGCCGTACACTCACCTGGACCCTAAACCGTCCCCGTCCCCTAACCCTAACCCTAGCCCGAACCCTAACACTAACCCTTCCCCGAAGCCTGACCCTCACCCGTCCCCTAATCCTAAGCCGTACGCTAACACTAACCCGCGCCCGCACACGTACGCTCCCCCTAAAGCGTTGCCGTACCCTCACCTGGACCCTAAACCGTCCCCGTCCCCTAACCCTAACCCTAGCCCGAACCCTAACCCTAACCCTACCCCGAAGCCTGACCCTCACCCGTCACCTAATCCTAACCCGTACGCTAACACTAACCCGCGCCCTCACATGTACGCTCCCCCTAAAGCGTTGCCGTACCCTCACCTGGACCCTAAACCGTCCCCGTCCCCTAACCCTAACCCTAGCCCGAACCCTAACCCTAATCCTTCCCCGAAGCCTGACCCTCACCCGTCCCCTAATCCTAACACGTAGGCTAACACTAACCCGCGCCCTCACACGTACGCTCCCCCTAAAGCGTTGCCGTACCCTCACCTGGACCCTAAACCGTCCCCGTCCCCTAACCCTAACCCTAGCCCGAACCCTAACCCTAACCCTTCCCCGAAGCCTGACCCTCACCCGTCTCCTAATCCTAACCCGTACGCTCACACTAACCCGCGCCCTCACACGCACCCGCCACCTAAAGCGTTGCCGTACCCTCACCTGGACCCTAAACCGTCCCCGTCCCCTAACCCTAACCCTAGCCCGAACCCTAACCCTAACCCTACCCCGAAGCCTGACCCTCACCCGTCCCCTAATCCTAACCCGTACGCTAACACTAACCCGCGCCCTCACATGTACGCTCCCCCTAAAGCGTTGCCGTACCCTCATCTGGACCCTAAACCGTCCCCGTCCCCTAACCCTAACCCTAGCCCGAACCCTAACCCTAATCCTTCCCCGAAGCCTGACCCTCACCCGTCCCCTAATCCTAACACGTAGGCTAACACTAACCCGCGCCCTCACACGTACGCTCCCCCTAAAGCGTTGCCGTACCCTCACCTGGACCCTAAACCGTCCCCGTCCCCTAACCCTAACCCTAGCCCGAACCCTAACCCTAACCCTTCCCCGAAGCCTGACCCTCACCCGTCCCCTAATCCTAACCCGTACGCTCACACTAACCCGCGCCCTCACACGCACCCGCCCCCTAAAGCGTTGCCGTACCCTCACCTGGACCCTAAACCGTCCCCGTCCCCTAACCCTAACCCTAGTCCGAACCCTAACCCTAAACCTTCCCCGAAGCCTGACCCTCACCCGTCCCCTAATCTTAACCCGTACGCTCACACTAACCCGCACCCTCACACCTACGCTCCCCCTAAAGCGTTGCCGTACCCTCACCTGGACCCTAAACCGTCCCCGTCCCCTAACCCTAACCCTAGTCCGAACCCTAACCCTAAACCTTCCCCGAAGCCTGACCCTCACCCGTCCCCTAATCTTAACCCGTACGCTCACACTAACCCGCGCCCTCACACGCACGCTCCCCCTAAAGCGTTGCCGTACCCTCACCTGGACCCTAAACCGTCCCCATCCCCTAACCCTAACCCTAGCCCGAACCCTAACCCTAACACTTCCCCGAAGCCTGACCCTCACCCGTCCCCTAATCCTAACCCGTATGCTAACACTAACCCACGCCCTCACACGCACGCTCCCACTAAAGCGTTGCCGTACCCTCACCTGGACCCTGAACCGTCCCCGTCCCCTAACCCTAACCCTTCCCCGAAGCCTGACCCTCACCCGTCCCCTAATCCTAACCCGTACGCTCACACTAACCCGCGCCCTGACACGCACGCTCCCCCTAAAGCGTTGCCGTACCCTCACCTGGATCCTAAACCGTCCCCGTCCCCTAACCCTAACCCTAGACCGAACCCTAACCCTAACCATTCCCCGAAGCCTGACACTCACCCGTCCCCTAATCCTAACCCGTAGGCTAACACTAACCCGCGCCCTCACACGCACGCTCCCCCTAAAGCGTTGCCGTACCCTCACCTGGACCCTAAACCGTCCCCGTCCCCTAACCCTAACCCTAGCCCGAACCCTAAACCTAACCCTTCCCCGAAGCCTGACCCTCAGCCGTCCCCTAATCCTAACCCGTACGCTAACACTAACCCGCGCCCTCACAAGCACGCTCCCCCTAAAGCGTTGCCGTACCCTCACCTGGACCCTAAACCGTCCCCGTCCCCTAACCCTAACCCGAACCATAACTCTAACCCTTCCCCGAAGCCTGACCCTCACCTGTACCCTAATCCTAACCCGTACGCTCACACTAACCCGCACCCTGACACGCACGCTCCCCCTAAAGCGTTGCCGTACCCTCACCTGGACCCTAAACCGTCCCCGTCCCCTAACCCTAACCCGAACCCTAACCCTAACCATTCCCCGAAGCCTGACACTCACCCGTCCCCTAATCCTAACCCGTAGGCTAACACTAACCCGCGCCCTCACATGCACGCTCCCCCTAAAGCGTTGCTGTACCCTCACCTGGACCCTAAACCGTCCCCGTCCCCTAACCCTAACCCTAGCCCGAACCCTAACCCTAACCCTTCCCCGAAGCCTGACCGTCACCCGTCCCCTAATCCTAACCCGTACGCTAACACTAACCCGTGCCCTCACACGCACGCTCCCCCTAAAGCGTTGCCGTACCCTCACCTGGACCCTAAACCCTCCCCGTCCCCTAACCCTAACCCTAGCCCGAACCCTAACCCTAACCCTTCTCCGAAGCCTGACACTCACCCGTCCCCTAATCCTAACCCGTACGCTCACACTAACCCGCGCCCTCACACGGACGCTTACCCTAAAGCGTTGCCGTACCCTCACCTGGACCCTAAACCGTCCCCGTCCCCTAACCCTAACCCTAGCCCGAACCCTAACCCTAACCCTTCCCCGAAGCCTGACCCTCACCCGTCCCCTAATCCTAACCCGTACGCTAACACTAACCCGCGCCCTCACACGTACGCTCCCCCTAAAGCATTGCCGTACCCTCACCTGGACCCTAAACCGTCCCCGTCCCCTAACCCTAACCCTAGCCCGAACCCTAACCCTAAACCTTCCCCGAAGACTGACCCTCACCCGTCCCCTAATCCTAACCCGTAGGCTAACACTATCCCACGCCCTCACACGTACGCTTACCCTAAAGCGTTGCCTTACCCTCACCTGGACCCTAAACAGTCCCCGTCCCCTAATCCTAACCCTAGGCCGAACCCTAACCCTAAACCTACCCCGAAGCCTGACCCTCACCCGTCCCCTAATCCTAACCCGTACGCTAACACTAACCCGGGCCCTCACACGTACGCTCCCCCTAAAGCGTTGCCGTACCCTCACCTGGACCCTAAACCGTCCCCGTCCCCTAACCCTAACCCTAGCCCGAACCCTAACCCTAACCCTTCCCCGAAGCCTGACCCTCACCCGTCCCCTAATCCTAACCCGTACGCTAACACTAACCCGCGCCCTCACACGTACGCTCCCCCTAAAGCGTTGCCGTACCCTCACCTGGACCTTAAACCGTCCCCGTCCCCTAACCCTAACCCTAGCCCGAACCCTAACCCTAACCCTTCCCCGAAGACTGACCCTCACCCGTCCCCTAATCCTAACCCGTAGGCTAACACTAACCCACGCCCTCACACGTACGCTTACCCTAAAGCGTTGCCGTACCCTCACCTGGACCCTAAACCGTCCCCGTCCCCTAACCCTAACCCTAGCCCGAAACCTAACCCTAACCCTACCCCGAAGCCTGACCCTCACCCGTCCCCTAATCCTAACCCGTACGCTAAGACTAACCCGCGCCCTCACACGTACGCTCCCCCTAAAGCGTTGCCGTACCCTCACCTGGACCCTAAACCGTCCCCGTCCCCTAACCCTAACCCTAGCCCGAACCCTAACCCTAATCCTTCCCCGAAGCCTGACCCTCACCCGTCCCCTAATCCTAACCCGTAGGCTAACACTAACCCGCACCCTCACACGTACGCTCCCCCTAAATCGTTGCCGTACCCTCACCTGGACCCTAAACCGTCCCCGTCCCCTAACCCTAACCCTAGCCCGAACCCTAACACTAACCCTTCCCCGAAGCCTGACCCTCACCCGTCCCCTAATCCTAAGCCGTACGCTAACACTAACCCGCGCCCTCACACGCACGCTCCCCCTAAAGCGTTGCCGTACCCTCACCTGGACCCTAAACCGTCCCCGTCCCCTAACCCTAACCCTAGCCCGAACCCTAACTCTAACCCTTCCCCGAAGCCTGACCCTCACCCGTCCCCTAATCCTAACCGGTACGCTAACACTAACCCGCGCCCTCACACGTACGCTCCCCCTAAAGCGTTGCCATGCCCTCACCTGGACCCTAAACCATCCCCGTCCCCTAAACCTAACCCTAGCCCGAACCCTAACCCTAACACTTCCCCGAAGCCTGACCCTCACCCGTCCCCTAATCCTAACCCGTACGCTAACACTAACCCGCGCCCTCACACGTACGCTCCCCCTAAAGCGTTGCCGTACCCTCATCTGGACCCTAAACCGTCCCCGTCCCCTAACCCTAACCCTAGCTCGAACCCTAACCCTAACCCTTCCCCGAAGCCTGACCCTCACCCGTCCCCTAATCCTAACCCGTACGCTAACACTAACCCGCGCCCTCACACATACGCTCCACCTAAAGCGTTGCCGTACCCTCACCTGGACCCTAAACCGTCCCCGTCCCCTAACCCTAACCCTAGCCCGAACCCTAACCCTAACCCTTCCCCGAAGCCTGACCCTCACCCGTCCCCTAATCCTAACCCGTAGGCTAACACTAACCCGCGCCCTCACACGTACGCTCCCCCTAAAGCGTTGCCGTACCCTCACCTGGACCCTAAACCGTCCCCGTCCCCTAACCCTAACCCTAGCCCGAACCCTAACCCTAACCCTACCCCGAAGCCTGACCCTCACCCGTCCCCTAATCCTAACCCGTACGCTAACACTAACCCGTGCCCTCACATGCACGCTCCCCCTAAAGCGTTGCGGTACCCTCACCTGGACCCTAAACCGTCCCCGTCCCCTAACCCTAACCCTAGCCCGAACCCTAACCCTAATCCTTCCCCGAAGCCTGACCCTCACCCGTCCCCTAATCCTAACACGTAGGCTAACACTAACCCGCGCCCTCACACGTACGCTCCCCCTAAAGCGTTGCCGTACCCTCACCTGGACCCTAAACCGTCCCCGTCCCCTAACCTTAACCCTAGCCCGAACCCTAACCCTAACCCTTCCTCGAAGCCTGACACTCACCCGTCTCCTAATCCTAACCCGTACGCTCACACTAACCCGCGCCCTCACACGCACCCTCCCCCTAAAGCGTTGCCGTACCCTCACCTGGACCCTAAACCGTCCCCGTCCCCTAACCCTAACCCTAGCCCGAACCCTAAACCTGACCCTTCCCCGAAGCCTGACCCTCACCCGTCCCCTAATCCTAACACGTACGCTAACACTAACAAGCGCCCTCACACGCACGCTCCCCCTAAAGCGTTGCCGTACCGTCACCTGGACCCTAAACTGTCCCCGTCCCCTAACCCTAACCCTAGCCCGAACCCTAACCATAACCCTTCCCCGAAGCCTGACTCTCACCCGTCCCATAATCCTAACCCGTACGCTAACACTAACCCGCACCCTCACACGCACGCTCCCCCTAAATCGTTGCCGTACCCTCACCTGGATCCTAAACCGTCCCCGTCCCCTAACCCTAACCCTAGCCCGAACCCTAACACTAACCCTTCCCCGAAGCCTGACCCTCACCCGTCCCCTAATCCTAAACCGTACGCTAACACTAACCCGCGCCCTCACACGCACGTTCCCCCTAAAGCGTTGCCGTACCCTCACCTGGACCCTAAACCGTCCCCGTCCCCTAACCCTAACCCTAACCCGAACCCTAACCCTAACCCTTCCCCGTAGCCTGACCCTCGCCCGTCCCCTAATCCTAACCCGTACGCCTACACTAACCCGGGCCCTCACACGTACGCTCCCCCTAAAGAGTTGCCGTACCCTCACCTGGACCCTAAACCGTCCCCGTCCCCTAACCCTAACCCTAGCCCGAACCCTAACCCTAATCCTTCCCCGAAGCCTGACCTTCACCCGTCCCCTAATCCTAACACGTAGGCTAACACTAACCCGCGCCCTCACACGTACGCTCCCCCTAAAGCGTTGCCGCAACCTCACCTGGACCCTAAACCGTCCCCGTCCCCTAACCCTAACCCTAGCCCGAACCCTAACCCTAACCCTTCCTCGAAGCCTGACCCTCACCCGTCTCCTAATCCTAACCCGTACGCTCACACTAACCCGCGCCCTCACACGCACCCTCCCCCTAAAGCGTTGCCGTACCCTCACCTGGACCCTAAACCGTCCCCGTCCCCTAACCCTAACCCTAGCCCGAACCCTAAACCTGACCCTTCCCCGAAGCCTGACCCTCACCCGTCCCCTAATCCTAACACGTACGCTAACACTAACAAGCGCCCTCACACGCACGCTCCCCCTAAAGCGTTGCCGTACCGTCACCTGGACCCTAAACCGTCCCCGTCCCCTAACCCTAACCCTAGCCCGAACCCTAACCATAACCCTTCCCCGAAGCCTGACCCTCACCCGTCCCCTAATCCTAACCCGTACGCTAACACTAACCCGCACCCTCACACGCACGCTCCCCCTAAATCGTTGCCGTACCCTCACCTGGATCCTAAACCGTCCCCGTCCCCTAACCCTAACCCTAGCCCGAACCCTAACACTAACCCTTCCCCGAAGCCTGACCCTCACCCGTCCCCTAATCCTAAACCGTACGCTAACACTAACCCGCGCCCTCACACGCACGTTCCCCCTAAAGCGTTGCTGTACCCTCACCTGGACCCTAAACCGTCCCCGTCCCCTAACCCTAACCCTAACCCGAACCCTAACCCTAACCCTTCCCCGTAGCCTCACCCTCGCCCGTCCCCTAATCCTAACCCGTACGCCTACACTAACCCGGGCCCTCACACGTACGCTCCCCCTAAAGAGTTGCCGTACCCTCACCTGGACCCTAAACCGTCCCGGTCCCCTAACCCTAACCCTAGCCCGAACCCTAACACTAACCCTTCCCCGAAGCCTGACCCTCACCCGTCCCCTAATCCTAACCCGTACGTTAACACTAACCCGCGCCCTCACATGTACGCTCCCCCTAAAGCGTTGCCGTACCCTCACCTGGACCCTAAACCGTCCCCGTCCCCTAACCCTAACCCTAGCCCGAACCCTAACCCTAACCCTTACCCGAAGCCTGACCCTCACCCGTCCCCTAATCCTAACCCGTACGCTAACACTAACCCGCGCCCTCACACGTACGCTCCCCCTTAAGCGTTGCCGTACCCTCACCTGGACCCTAAACCGTCCCCGTCCCCTAACCCTAACCTTAGCCCGAACCCTAACCCTAACCCTTCCCCGAAGCCTGACCCTCACCCGTCCCCTAATCCTAACCCATACGCTAACACTAACCCGCGCCCTCACACGTACGCTCCCCCTAAAGCGTTGCCGTACCCTCACCTGGACCCTAAACCGTCCCCGTCCCCTAACCCTAACCCTAGCCCAAACCCTAACCCTAACCCTTCCCCGAAACCTGACCCTCACCCGTCAACTAATCCTAACCCGTACGCTCACACTACCCCGCGCCCTCACACGCACGCTCCCCCTAAAGCGTTGCCGTACCCTCACCTGGACCCTAAACCGTCCCCGTCCCCTAACACTAACCCTAGCCCGAACCCTAACCCTAACCCTTCCCCGAAGCCTGACCCTCACCCGTCCCCTAATCCTAACCCGTACGCTCACACTAACCCGCGCCCTCACACGCACGCTCCGCCTAAAGCGTTGCCGTACCCTCACCTGGACCCTAAACCGTCCCCGTTCCCTAACCCTAACCCTAGCCCGAACCCTAACCCTAACCCTTCCCCGAAGCCTGACCCTCACCCGTCCCCTAATCCTAACCCGTACGCTCATACTAACCCGCGCCCTCACACGCACGCTCCCCCTAAAGCGTTGCCGTACTCTCACCTGGACCCTAAACCGTCCCCGTCCCCTAACCCTAACCCTAGCCCGATCCCTAACCCTAAATCTTCCCCGAAGCCTGACCCTCACCCGTCCCCTAATCCTAACCCGTACGCTCACACTAAATCACGCCTTCACACGCACGCTCCCCCTAAAGCGTTGCCGTACCGTCACCTGGACCCTAAACCGTCCCCGTCCCCTAACCCTAACCCTAGCCCGAACCCTAACCATAACCCTTCCCCGAAGCCTGACCCTCACCCGTCCCCTAATCCTAACCCGTACGCTAACACTAACCCGCACCCTCACACGCAAGCTCCCCCTAAAGCGTTGCCGTACCCTCACCTGGACCCTAAACCGTCCCCGTCCCCTAACCCTAACCCTAGCCCGAACCCTAACCCTAAACCTTCCCCGAAGCCTGACCCTCACCCGTCCCCTAATCCTAACCCGTACGCTAACACTAACCCGCGCCCTCACACGTACGCTCCCCCTAAAGCGTTGCCGTTCCCTCACCTGGACCCTAAACCGTCCCCGTCCGCTAACCCTAACCCTAACCCGAACCCTAACCCTTCCCCGAAGCCTGACCCTCACCCGTCCCCTAATCCTAACCCGTACGCTAACACTAACCCGCGCCCTCACACGTACGCTCCCCCTAAAGCGTTGCCGTACCCTCACCTGGACCCTAAACCGTCCCCGTCCCCTAACCCAAACCCTAGCCCGAACCCTAACCCTAAACCTTCCCCGAAGCCTGACCCTCACCCGTCCCCTAATCCTAACCCGTACGTTAACACTAACCCGCGCCCTCACACGTACGCTCCCCCTAAAGCATTGCCGTACCCTCACCTGGACCCTAAACCGTCCCCGTCCCCTAACCCTAACCCTAGCCCGAACCCTAACCCTAACCCTTACCCGAAGCCTGACCCTCACCCGTCCCCTAATCCTAACCCGTACGCTAACACTAACCCGCGCCCTCACACGTACGCTCCCCCTTAAGCGTTGCCGTACCCTCACCTGGACCATAAACCGTCCCCGTCCCCTAACCCTAACCTTAGCCCGAACCCTAACCCTAACCCTTCCCCGAAGCCTGACCCTCACCCGTCCCCTAATCCTAACCCGTACGCTAACACTAACCCGCGCCCTCACACGTACGCTCCCCCTAAAGCGTTGCCATACCCTCACCTGGACCCTAAACCGTCCCCGTCCCCTAACCCTAACCCTAGCCCGAACCCTAACCCTAACCCTTCCCCGAAGCCTGACCCTCACCCGTCCCTTAATCCTAACCCGTACGTTAACATTAACCCGCGCCCTCACACCTACGCTTCCCCTAAAGCGTTGCCGTACCCTCACCTGGACCCTAAACCGTCCCCGTCCCCTAACCCTAACCCTAGCCCGAACCCTAACCCTAACCCTTCCCCGAAGCCTGACCCTCACCCGTCCCCTAATCCTAACCCGTACGCTAACAGTAACCCGCGCCCTCACACGTACGCTCCCCCTAAAGCGTTGCCGTACCCTCACCTGGACCCTAAACCGTCCCCGTCACCTAACCCTAACCCTAGCCCGAACCGTAACCCTAATCTTTCCCCGAAGCCTGACCCTCACCCGTCCCCTAATCCTAACCCGTACGCTAACACTAACCCGCGCACTACACGTACGCT
This sequence comes from Delphinus delphis, assembly GCF_949987515.2. Lineage (NCBI taxonomy): Eukaryota > Metazoa > Chordata > Mammalia > Artiodactyla > Delphinidae > Delphinus > Delphinus delphis. The sequence goes on along the minus strand of NW_027193230.1, from coordinate 2,027 downwards.
CCCCCTAAAGCGTTGCCGTACCCTCACCTGGACCCTAAACCGTCCCCGTCACCTAACCCTAACCCTAGCCCGAACCCTAACCCTAATCCTTCCCCGAAGCCTGACCCTCACCCGTCCCCTAATCCTAACCCGTAGGCTAACACTAACCCGCACCCTCACATGTACGCTCCCCCTAAAGCGTTGCCGTATCCTCACCTGGACCCTAAACCGTCCCCGTCCCCTAACCCTAACCCTAGCCCGAACCCAAACCCTAACCCTACCCCGAAGCCTGACCCTCACCCGTCCCCTAATCCTAACCCGTACGCTCACACTAACCCGCGCCCTCACACGTACGCTCCCCCTAAATCGTTGCCGTACACTCACCTGGACCCTAAACCGTCCCCGTCCCCTAACCCTAACCCTAGCCCGAACCCTAACACTAACCCTTCCCCGAAGCCTGACCCTCACCCGTCCCCTAATCCTAAGCCGTACGCTAACACTAACCCGCGCCCGCACACGTACGCTCCCCCTAAAGCGTTGCCGTACCCTCACCTGGACCCTAAACCGTCCCCGTCCCCTAACCCTAACCCTAGCCCGAACCCTAACCCTAACCCTACCCCGAAGCCTGACCCTCACCCGTCACCTAATCCTAACCCGTACGCTAACACTAACCCGCGCCCTCACATGTACGCTCCCCCTAAAGCGTTGCCGTACCCTCACCTGGACCCTAAACCGTCCCCGTCCCCTAACCCTAACCCTAGCCCGAACCCTAACCCTAATCCTTCCCCGAAGCCTGACCCTCACCCGTCCCCTAATCCTAACACGTAGGCTAACACTAACCCGCGCCCTCACACGTACGCTCCCCCTAAAGCGTTGCCGTACCCTCACCTGGACCCTAAACCGTCCCCGTCCCCTAACCCTAACCCTAGCCCGAACCCTAACCCTAACCCTTCCCCGAAGCCTGACCCTCACCCGTCTCCTAATCCTAACCCGTACGCTCACACTAACCCGCGCCCTCACACGCACCCGCCACCTAAAGCGTTGCCGTACCCTCACCTGGACCCTAAACCGTCCCCGTCCCCTAACCCTAACCCTAGCCCGAACCCTAACCCTAACCCTACCCCGAAGCCTGACCCTCACCCGTCCCCTAATCCTAACCCGTACGCTAACACTAACCCGCGCCCTCACATGTACGCTCCCCCTAAAGCGTTGCCGTACCCTCATCTGGACCCTAAACCGTCCCCGTCCCCTAACCCTAACCCTAGCCCGAACCCTAACCCTAATCCTTCCCCGAAGCCTGACCCTCACCCGTCCCCTAATCCTAACACGTAGGCTAACACTAACCCGCGCCCTCACACGTACGCTCCCCCTAAAGCGTTGCCGTACCCTCACCTGGACCCTAAACCGTCCCCGTCCCCTAACCCTAACCCTAGCCCGAACCCTAACCCTAACCCTTCCCCGAAGCCTGACCCTCACCCGTCCCCTAATCCTAACCCGTACGCTCACACTAACCCGCGCCCTCACACGCACCCGCCCCCTAAAGCGTTGCCGTACCCTCACCTGGACCCTAAACCGTCCCCGTCCCCTAACCCTAACCCTAGTCCGAACCCTAACCCTAAACCTTCCCCGAAGCCTGACCCTCACCCGTCCCCTAATCTTAACCCGTACGCTCACACTAACCCGCACCCTCACACCTACGCTCCCCCTAAAGCGTTGCCGTACCCTCACCTGGACCCTAAACCGTCCCCGTCCCCTAACCCTAACCCTAGTCCGAACCCTAACCCTAAACCTTCCCCGAAGCCTGACCCTCACCCGTCCCCTAATCTTAACCCGTACGCTCACACTAACCCGCGCCCTCACACGCACGCTCCCCCTAAAGCGTTGCCGTACCGTCACCTGGACCCTAAACCGTCCCCATCCCCTAACCCTAACCCTAGCCCGAACCCTAACCCTAACACTTCCCCGAAGCCTGACCCTCACCCGTCCCCTAATCCTAACCCGTATGCTAACACTAACCCACGCCCTCACACGCACGCTCCCACTAAAGC
>NW_027193229.1:0-16000 GCF_949987515.2 Delphinus delphis | reverse complement strand
GGAACCAGATTAGGGCCAGAAGCCATCCTGCGGTGTTGCGGCCAGCTCAAAAGAAAGCAAGTTGAAGAAAGGAGACCAGGGGCACTGTAATTCAAAAACCTGCAGAGTTATAAATGACAGCTATCCTCCAAAAATACACAGAAGTAAGGCTGCCAAGAGGACTTGAAAGCGGGGCAGAATTGCAGGAAACCGATTTCAGGAGGTAGACTGGAATTGCATTGAAAGCATAGGAAAAGAGGCAGAACGTCCACAATGATGCACTTGGCCAAAAAGGGCGTATGCGTTTTTTCCTGAATATATTCAGGAAAAAACGCATACGCCCTTTTTGGCCAACCAAGCAAACTTGCAAAGGAAATCTGCACTACAATGAAGTCTCACTTCCCCCCAGTCAAAAGGGCCATCTGAAAAAAGTGTAAAATCCAGAAAGGCAGGACAGGCCATGGAGAACTGGGAGCCTTGTTATGCTGATGGGCGGGATGTAAATTGCCAACAACCACTCGGGAGAAGTGTATGGTGTTTCCTGAAACATCTAAAAAACAAAGCAACAGAGCCTAGGGCACTGCCACTTATGGTCCTATAGCTTAGGGAAATTAAAATCAAAAAGACACAGCCACCCCAAAGTTTGGGACGCCTCTGTTTACAAGAACCTCGTTTACCGTACAAGTTCAATATCACAGAAAGTGAAAAATGGATAAAGAACTTGTGGTACTTACGTACAATGCAGTATCACTCAGCAATGAAATCTATGTCATCAGGCCCGTAGCAGCATAATGAGTGGATTCAGGTACGATGATTCTAACTGAAATAAGTCACACAGAAAAAGAAACATCATAAGATATCACTAATACACGGAATGTAAACTTGGCTACACAGGAACTGCATTCCAAAACAGAACAGGGTCTCAAATTTAGAAAACCAACTTATGCTTGCTTAAGGGGAAAGGTGAGTTGGGGTGCTGCATAAAACCAGAGATTGAAATGAGCACAGATAAAGTTCCTTAAGCCAAATATGGAATAGACAAGAGCTACTCCTTGCTCAACGAAATGGACTCAACACCCCATATTAAACGCCTAAGAATGTACCTGACTAGTAAGTATCTTAAAACCTATGGAATGCTATGTCTCCGAAAGAGAATCAAGCATGTGTACAGGGGCATAAACGCAGCAGTGATAGGATTGGAGAGGTTCGGTGAGCAAATGAAGACCCTTTGAAGTCATATTGCATGGTACCCATTACACGGGTCTTAACTCTCCAGGTTTAAGGTATTCTTCCTTCAGCTAAAACATGCATGTGGAACCCAAGTATGATCAAACATGTGAACGGGAGACGTGTTCAAATGTCTCAGTTTTCCTCCCCTGGTACTCGGGTGCAACATTCCAGACGCTTTACTAACACTCTCCCCACTTGGAGAGTCAGCGCCTTTAACCTCCTGTTTGGCCCAGTTTGCAATTTCTGCGGAAGATGAACAGGAATAGCGAGAACCAATGAGAGACTAGCTGGAGGTGTCTGGACGGGCAAATTTAACTCTCATTTCCCACCAGGAAGAGGAAATAACCAAAGCCTCAGCGTGCCGTGCCGGAACCAGATTAGGGCCTGAAGCCATCCTGCGGTGTTGCAGCCAGCTCACAAGAAAGCGAGTTGAAGAAAGGAGCTCAGGGGCACTGTAATTCACAAACCTGCAGAGTTATAAATGACAGCTATCGTCCAAAAATAGACTGAAGTAAGGCTGCCAAGAGGACTTGAAAGCGGGGCAGAATTGCAGGAAACCGATTTCAGGAGGTAGACTGGAATTGCATTGAAAGCATAGGAAAAGAGGCAGAACGTCCACAATGATGCACTTGGCCAAAAAGGGCGTATGCGTATTTTCCTGAATATATTCAGGAAAAAACGCATACGCCCTTTTTGGCCAACCAAGCAAGCTTGCAAAGGAAATCTGCACTACAATGAAGTCTCACTTCCCCCCGGTCAAAAGGGCCATCTGAAAAAAGTGTAAAATCCAGAAAGGCAGGACAGGCCATGGAGAACTGGGAGCCTTGTTATGCTGAAGGGCGGGATGTAAATTGCCAACAAACACTCGGGAGAAGTGTATGGTGTTTCCTGAAACATCTAAAAAACAAAGCAACAGAGCCTAGGGCACTTCCACTTATGGTCCTATAGCTTAGGGAATTTAAAATCAAAAAGACACAGCCACCCCAAAGTTTGGAACGGCTCTGTTTACAAGAACCTCGTTTACAGTACAAGTTCAACATCGCAGAAAGTGAAAAATGGATAAAGAAGTTGTGGTATTTACTTACAAAGCAATATCACTCAGCAATGAAATCTATGTCATCAGGCCCTTAGCAGCACAATGAGTGGATTCAGGTATGATGATTCTAACTGAAATAAGTCACACAGAAAAAGAAACATCATAAGATATCAGTAATACACGGAATGTAAACTTGGCTACACAGGAACTGAATTACAGAACAGAACAGGGTCTCAAATTTAGAAAACCAACTTATGCTTGCTTAAGGGTAAAGGTGAGTTGGGGTGCTGCATAAAACCAGAGATTGAAATGAGCACAGATAAAGTTCCTTAAGCCAAATATGGAATAGACAAGAGCTACTCCTTGCTCAAAGAAATGGACTCAACACCCTATATTAAACGCCTAAGAATGTACCTGACTAGTAAATATCTTAAAACCTGTCTATTGCTATGTCTCCGAAAGAGAATCAAGCATGTGTACAGGGGCATAAACGCAGCAGTGATAGGATTGGAGAGGTTCGGTGAGCAAATGAAGACCCTTTGAAGTCATATTGCATGGTACCCATTACACGGGTCTTAACTCTCCAGGTTTAAGGTATTCTTCCTTCAGCTAAAACATGCATGTGGAACCCAAGTATGATCAACCATGTGAACGGGAGACGTGTTCAAATATGTCTCAGTTTTCCTCCCCTGGTACTCGGGTGCAACATTCCAGACACTTTACTAACACTCTCCCCACTTGGAGAGTCAGCGCCTTTAACCTCCTGTTTGGCCCAGTTTGCAATTTCTGCGGAAGATGAACAGGAATAGCGAGAACCAATGAGAGACTAGCTGGAGGTGTCTGGACGGGCAAATTTAACTCTCATTTCCCACCAGGAAGAGGAAATAACCAAAGGCTCAGCATGCCGTGCCGGAACCAGATTAGGGCCTGAAGCCATCCTGCGGTGTTGCAGCCAGCTCACAAGAAAGCGAGTTGAAGAAAGGAGCTCAGGGGCACTGTAATTCACAAACCTGCAGAGTTATAAATGACAGCTATCGTCCAAAAATAGACTGAAGTAAGGCTGCCAAGAGGACTTGAAAGCGGGGCAGAATTGCAGGAAACCGATTTCAGGAGGTAGACTGGAATTGCATTGAAAGCATAGGAAAAGAGGCAGAACGTCCACAATGATGCACTTGGCCATAAAGTGCGTATGCGTTTTTTCCTGAATATATTCAGGAAAAAACGCATACGCCCTTTTTGGCCAACCAAGCAAACTTGCAAAGGAAATCTGCACTACAATGAAGTCTCACTTCCCCCCGGTCAAAAGGGCCATCTGAAAAAAGTGTAAAATCCAGAAAGGCAGGACAGGCCATGGAGAACTGGGAGCCTTGTTATGCTGATGGGCGGGATGTAAATTGCCAACAGACACTCAGGAGAAGTGTATGGTGTTTCCTGAAACATCTAAAAAACAAAGCAACAGAGCCTAGGGCACTTCCACTTATGGTCCTATAGCTTAGGGAAATTAAAATCAAAAAGACACAGCCACCCCAAAGTTTGGGACGCCTCCGTTTAAAAGAACCTCATTTACCGTACAAGTTCAATATCACAGAAAGTGAAAAATGGATAAAGAACTTGTGGTACTTACGTACAATGCAGTATCACTCAGCAATGAAATCTATGTCATCAGGCCCGTAGCAGCATAATGAGTGGATTCAGGTACGATGATTCTAACTGAAATAAGTCACACAGAAAAAGAAACATCATAAGATATCACTAATACACGGAATGTAAACTTGGCTACACAGGAACTGCATTCCAAAACAGAACAGGGTCTCAAATTTAGAAAACCAACTTATGCTTGCTTAAGGGGAAAGGTGAGTTGGGGTGCTGCATAAAACCAGAGATTGAAATGAGCACAGATAAAGTTCCTTAAGCCAAATATGGAATAGACAAGAGCTACTCCTTGCTCAAAGAAATGGACTCAAAACCCCATATTAAACGCCTAAGAATGTACCTGACTAGTAAGTATCTTAAAACCTATGGATTGCTATGTCTCCAAAAGAGAATCAAGCGTGTGTACAGGGGCATAAATGCAGCAGTGATAGGATTGGAGAGGTTCGGTGAGCAAATGAAGACCCTTTGAAGTCATATTGCACGGTACCCATTCCACGGGTCTCAACTCTCCAGGTTTAAGGTATTCTTCCTTCAGCTAAAACATGCATGTGGAACCCAGAGTATGATCAACCATGTGAACGGGAGACGTGTTCAAATATGTCTCAGTTTTCCTACCCTGGTACTCGGGTGCAACACTCCAGACGCTTTACTAACACTCTCCCGACTTGGAGAGTCAGTCCCTTTAAACTCCTGTTTGGCACAGTTTGCAATTTCTGCGGAAGATGAACAGGAATAGCGAGAACCAATGAGAGGCTAGCTGCAGGTGTCTGGACGGGCAAATTTAACTCTCATTTCCCACCAGGAAGAGGAATTAACCAAAGGCTCAGCATGCCGGGCCGGAACCAGATTAGGGCCTGAAGCCATCCTGCGGTGTTGCGGCCAGGTCACAAGAAAGCGAGTTGAAGAAAGGAGCTCAAGGGCACTGTAATTCACAAACCTGCAGAGTTATAAATGAGAGCTATCGTCCAAAAATAGACTGAAGTAAGGCTGCCAAGAGGACTTGAAAGTGGGGCAGAATTGCAGGAAACCGATTTCAGGAGGTAGACTGGAATTGCATTGAAAGCATAGGAAAAGAGGCAGAACGTCCACAATGATGCACTTGGCCAAAAAGGGCGTATGCGTTTTTTCCTGAATATATTCAGGAAAAAACGCATACGCCCTTTTTGGCCAACCAAGCAAGCTTGCAAAGGAAATCTGCACTACAATGAAGTCTCACTTCCCCCCGGTCAAAAGGGCCATCTGAAAAAAGTGTAAAATCCAGAAAGGCAGGACAGGCCATGGAGAACTGGGAGCCTTGTTATGCTGATGGGCGGGATGTAAATTGCCAACAGCCACTCGGGAGAAGTGTATGGTGTTTCCTGAAACATCTAAAAAACAAAGCAACAGAGCCTAGGGCACTGCCACTTATGGTCCTATAGCTTAGGGAAATTAAAATCAAAAAGACACAGCCACCCCAAAGTTTGGGACGCCTCTGTTTACAAGAACCTCGTTTACAGTACAAGTTCAACATCGCAGAAAGTGAAAAATGGATAAAGAAGTTGTGGTATTTACTTACAAAGCAATATCACTCAGCAATGAAATCTATGTCATCAGGCCCTTAGCATCACAATGAGTGGATTCAGGTATGATGATTCTAACTGAAATAAGTCACACAGAAAAAGAAACATCATAAGATATCAGTAATACACGGAATGTAAACTTGGCTACACAGGAACTGAATTACAGAACAGAACAGGGTCTCAAATTTAGAAAACCAACTTATGCTTGCTTAAGGGTAAAGGTGAGTTGGGGTGCTGCATAAAACCAGAGATTGAAATGAGCACAGATAAAGTTCCTTAAGCCAAATATGGAATAGACAAGAGCTACTCCTTGCTCAACGAAATGGACTCAACACCGCATATTAAACGCCTAAGATTGTACCTGACTAGTAAGTATCTTAAAACCTATGGATTGCTATGTCTCCGAAAGAGAATCAAGCGTGTGTACAGGGGCATAAACGCAGCAGTGATAGGATTGGAGAGGTTCGGTGAGCAAATGAAGACCCTTTGAAGTCATATTGCATGGTACCCATTACACGGGTCTCAACTCTCCAGGTTTAAGGTATTCTTCCTTCAGCTAAAACATGCATGTGGAACCCAAGTATGATCAACCATGTGAACGAGAGACGTGTTCAAATATGTCTCAGTTTTCCTCCCCTGGTACTCGGGTGCAACATTTCAGATGCTTTACTAACACTCTCCCCACTTGGAGAGTCAACGCCTTTAACCTCCTGTTTGGCCCAGTTTGCAATTTCTGCGGAAGATGAACAGGAATAGCGAGAACCAATGAGAGGCTAGCTGGAGGTGTCTGGACGGGCAAATTTAACTCTCATTTCCCACCAGGAAGAGGAAATAACCAGAGGCTCAGCGTGCCGTGCCGGAACCAGATTAGGGCCTGAAGCCATCCTGCGGTGTTGCGGCCAGGTCACAAGAAAGCAAGTTGAAGAAAGGAGCTCAGGGGCACTGTAATTCACAAACCTGCAGAGTTATAAATGAGAGCTATCGTCCAAAAATAGACTGAAGTAAGGCTGCCAAGAGGACTTGAAAGCGGGGCAGAATTGCAGGAAACCGATTTCAGGAGGTAGACTGGAATTGCATTGAAAGCATAGGAAAAGAGGCAGAACGTCCACAATGATGCACTTGGCCAAAAAGGGCGTATGCGTTTTTTCCTGAATATATCAGGAAAAAACGCATACGCCCTTTTTGGCCAACCAAGCAAAGTTGCAAAGGAAATCTGCACTACAATGAAGTCTCACTTCTCCCCGGTCAAAAGGGCCATCTGAAAAAAGTGTAAAATCCAGAAAGGCAGGACAGGCCATGGAGAACTGGGAGCCTTGTTATGCTGATGGGCGGGATGTAAATTGCCAACAGCCACTCAGGAGAAGTGTATGGTGTTTCCTGAAACATCTAAAAAACAAAGCAACAGAGCCTAGGGCACTTCCACTTATGGTCCTATAGCTTAGGGAAATTAAAATCAAAAAGACACAGCCACCCCAAAGTTTGGGACGCCTCTGTTTAAAAGAACCTCGTTTACCGTACAAGTTCAATATCACAGAAAGTGAAAAATGGATAAAGAACTTGTGGTACTTACGTACAATGCAGTATCACTCAGCAATGAAATCTATGTCATCAGGCCCGTAGCAGCATAATGAGTGGATTCAGGTACGATGATTCTAACTGAAATAAGTCACACAGAAAAAGAAACATCATAAGATATCACTAATACACGGAATGTAAACTTGGCTACACAGGAACTGCATTCCAAAACAGAACAGGGTCTCAAATTTAGAAAACCAACTTATGCTTGCTTAAGGGGAAAGGTGAGTTGGGGTGCTGCATAAAACCAGAGATTGAAATGAGCACAGATAAAGTTCCTTAAGCCAAATATGGAATAGACAAGAGCTACTCCTTGCTCAAAGAAATGGACTCAAAACCCCATATTAAACGCCTAAGAATGTACCTGACTAGTAAGTATCTTAAAACCTATGGATTGCTATGTCTCCAAAAGAGAATCAAGCGTGTGTACAGGGGCATAAATGCAGCAGTGATAGGATTGGAGAGGTTCGGTGAGCAAATGAAGACCCTTTGAAGTCATATTGCACGGTACCCATTCCACGGGTCTCAACTCTCCAGGTTTAAGGTATTCTTCCTTCAGCTAAAACATGCATGTGGAACCCAGAGTATGATCAACCATGTGAACGGGAGACGTGTTCAAATATGTCTCAGTTTTCCTACCCTGGTACTCGGGTGCAACACTCCAGACGCTTTACTAACACTCTCCCGACTTGGAGAGTCAGTCCCTTTAAACTCCTGTTTGGCACAGTTTGCAATTTCTGCGGAAGATGAACAGGAATAGCGAGAACCAATGAGAGGCTAGCTGCAGGTGTCTGGACGGGCAAATTTAACTCTCATTTCCCACCAGGAAGAGGAATTAACCAAAGGCTCAGCATGCCGGGCCGGAACCAGATTAGGGCCTGAAGCCATCCTGCGGTGTTGCGGCCAGGTCACAAGAAAGCGAGTTGAAGAAAGGAGCTCAGGGGCACTGTAATTCACAAACCTGCAGAGTTATAAATGACAGCTATCGTTCAAAAATAGACTGAAGTAAGGCTGCCAAGAGGACTTGAAAGCGGGGCAGAATTGCAGGAAACCGATTTCAGGAGGTAGACTGGAATTGCATTGAAAGCATAGGAAAAGAGGCAGAACGTCCACAATGATGCACTTGGCCAAAAAGGGCGTATGCGTTTTTTCCTGAATATATTCAGGAAAAAACGCATACGCCCTTTTTGGCCAACCAAGCAAACTTGCAAAGGAAATCTGCACTACAATGAAGTCTCACTTCCCCCCGGTCAAAAGGGCCATCTGAAAAAAGTGTAAAATCCAGAAAGGCAGGACAGGCCATGGAGAACTGGGAGCCTTGTTATGCTGATGGGCGGGATGTAAATTGCCAACAGACACTGGGGAGAAGTGTATGGTGTTTCCTGAAACATCTAAAAAACAAAGCAACAGAGCCTAGGGCACTTCCACTTATGGTCCTATAGCTTAGGGAAATTAAAATCAAAAAGACACAGCCACCCCAAAGTTTGGGACGCCTCCGTTAAAAACAACCTCGTTTACCGTACAAGTTCAATATCACAGAAAGTGAAAAATGGATAAAGAACTTGTGGTACTTACGTACAATGCAGTATCACTCAGCAATGAAATCTATGTCATCAGGCCCGTAGCAGCATAATGAGTGGATTCAGGTACGATGATTCTAACTGAAATAAGTCACACAGAAAAAGAAACATCATAAGATATCACTAATACACGGAATGTAAACTTGGCTACACAGGAACTGCATTCCAAAACAGAACAGGGTCTCAAATTTAGAAAACCAACTTATGCTTGCTTAAGGGGAAAGGTGAGTTGGGGTGCTGCATAAAACCAGAGATTGAAATGAGCACAGATAAAGTTCCTTAAGCCAAATATGGAATACACAAGAGCTACTCCTTGCTCAACGAAATGGACTCAAAACCCCATATTAAACGCCTAAGAATGTACCTGACTAGTAAGTATCTTAAAACCTATGGATTGCTATGTCTCCAAAAGAGAATCAAGCGTGTGTACAGGGGCATAAATGCAGCAGTGATAGGATTGGAGAGGTTCGGTGAGCAAATGAAGACCCTTTGAAGTCATATTGCACGGTACCCATTCCACGGGTCTCAACTCTCCAGGTTTAAGGTATTCTTCCTTCAGCTAAAACATGCATGTGGAACCCAGAGTATGATCAACCATGTGAACGGGAGACGTGTTCAAATATGTCTCAGTTTTCCTACCCTGGTACTCGGGTGCAACACTCCAGACGCTTTACTAACACTCTCCCGACTTGGAGAGTCAGTCCCTTTAACCTCCTGTTTGGCCCAGTTTGCAATTTCTGCGGAAGATGAACAGGAATAGCGAGAACCAATGAGAGGCTAGCTGCAGGTGTCTGCACGGGCAAATTTAACTCTCATTTCCCACCAGGAAGAGGAATTAACCAAAGGCTCAGCATGCCGGGCCGGAACCAGATTAGGGCCTGAAGCCATCCTGCGGTGTTGCGGCCAGGTCACAAGAAAGCGAGTTGAAGAAAGGAGCTCAGGGGCACTGTAATTCACAAACCTGCAGAGTTATAAATGACAGCTATCGTCCAAAAATAGACTGAAGTAAGGCTGCCAAGAGGACTTGAAAGCGGGGCAGAATTGCAGGAAACCGATTTCAGGAGGTAGACTGGAATTGCATTGAAAGCATAGGAAAAGAGGCAGAACGTCCACAATGATGCACTTGGCCAAAAAGGGCGTATGCGTTTTTTCCTGAATATATTCAGGAAAAAACGCATACGCCCTTTTTGGCCAACCAAGCAAACTTGCAAAGGAAATCTGCACTACAATGAAGTCTCACTTCCCCCCGGTCAAAAGGGCCATCTGAAAAAAGTGTAAAATCCAGAAAGGCAGGACAGGCCATGGAGAACTGGGAGCCTTGTTATGCTGATGGGCGGGATGTAAATTGCCAACAGACACTCGGGAGAAGTGTATGGTGTTTCCTGAAACATCTAAAAAACAAAGCAACAGAGCCTAGGGCACTTCCACTTATGGTCCTATAGCTTAGGGAAATTAAAATCAAAAAGACACAGCCACCCCAAAGTTTGGGACGCCTCTGTTTAAAAGAACCTCGTTTACCGTACAAGTTCAATATCACAGAAAGTGAAAAATGGATAAAGAACTTGTGGTACTTACGTACAATGCAGTATCACTCAGCAATGAAATCTATGTCATCAGGCCCGTAGCAGCATAATGAGTGGATTCAGGTACGATGATTCTAACTGAAATAAGTCACACAGAAAAAGAAACATCATAAGATATCACTAATACACGGAATGTAAACTTGGCTACACAGGAACTGCATTCCAAAACAGAACAGGGTCTCAAATTTAGAAAACCAACTTATGCTTGCTTAAGGGGAAAGGTGAGTTGGGGTGCTGCATAAAACCAGAGATTGAAATGAGCACAGATAAAGTTCCTTAAGCCAAATATGGAATACACAAGAGCTACTCCTTGCTCAACGAAATGGACTCAAAACCCCATATTAAACGCCTAAGAATGTACCTGACTAGTAAGTATCTTAAAACCTATGGATTGCTATGTCTCCAAAAGAGAATCAAGCGTGTGTACAGGGGCATAAATGCAGCAGTGACAGGATTGGAGAGGTTCGGTGAGCAAATGAAGACCCTTTGAAGTCATATTGCACGGTACCCATTCCACGGGTCTCAACTCTCCAGGTTTAAGGTATTCTTCCTTCAGCTAAAACATGCATGTGGAACCCAGAGTATGATCAACCATGTGAACGGGAGACGTGTTCAAATATGTCTCAGTTTTCCTACCCTGGTACTCGGGTGCAACACTCCAGACGCTTTACTAACACTCTCCCGACTTGGAGAGTCAGTCCCTTTAACCTCCTGTTTGGCCCAGTTTGCAATTTCTGCGGAAGATGAACAGGAATAGCGAGAACCAATGAGAGGCTAGCTGCAGGTGTCTGGACGGGCAAATTTAACTCTCATTTCCCACCAGGAAGAGGAATTAACCAAAGGCTCAGCATGCCGGGCCGGAACCAGATTAGGGCCTGAAGCCATCCTGCGGTGTTGCGGCCAGGTCACAAGAAAGCGAGTTGAAGAAAGGAGCTCAGGGGCACTGTAATTCACAAACCTGCAGAGTTATAAATGACAGCTATCGTCCAAAAATAGACTGAAGTAAGGCTGCCAAGAGGACTTGAAAGCGGGCCAGAATTGCAGGAAACCGATTTCAGGAGGTAGACTGGAATTGCATTGAAAGCATAGGAAAAGAGGCAGAACGTCCACAATGATGCACTTGGCCAAAAAGGGCGTATGCGTTTTTTCCTGAATATATTCAGGAAAAAACGCATACGCCCTTTTTGGCCAACCAAGCAAACTTGCAAAGGAAATCTGCACTACAATGAAGTCTCACTTCCCCCCGGTCAAAAGGGCCATCTGAAAAAAGTGTAAAATCCAGAAAGGCAGGACAGGCCATGGAGAACTGGGAGCCTTGTTATGCTGATGGGCGGGATGTAAATTGCCAACAGACACTGGGGAGAAGTGTATGGTGTTTCCTGAAACATCTAAAAAACAAAGCAACAGAGCCTAGGGCACTTCCACTTATGGTCCTATAGCTTAGGGAAATTAAAATCAAAAAGACACAGCCACCCCAAAGTTTGGGACGCCTCCGTTTAAAAGAACCTCGTTTACCGTACAAGTTCAATATCACAGAAAGTGAAAAATGGATAAAGAACTTGTGGTACTTACGTACAATGCAGTATCACTCAGCAATGAAATCTATGTCATCAGGCCCGTAGCAGCATAATGAGTGGATTCAGGTACGATGATTCTAACTGAAATAAGTCACACAGAAAAAGAAACATCATAAGATATCACTAATACACGGAATGTAAACTTGGCTACACAGGAACTGCATTCCAAAACAGAACAGGGTCTCAAATGTAGAAAACCAACTTATGCTTGCTTAAGGGTAAAGGTGAGTTGGGGTGCTGCATAAAACCAGAGATTGAAATGAGCACAGATAAAGTTCCTTAAGCCAAATATGGAATAGACAAGAGCTACTCCTTGCTCAACGAAATGGACTCAACACCGCATATTAAAAGCCTAAGAATGTACCTGACTAGTAAGTATCTTAAAACCTATGGATTGCTATGTCTCCGAAAGAGAATCAAGCGTGTGTACAGGGGCATAAACGCAGCAGTGATAGGATTGGAGAGGTTCGGTGAGCAAATGAAGACCCTTTGAAGTCATATTGCATGGTACCCATTACACGGGTTTCAACTACCCAGGTTTTAGGTATTCTTCCTTCAGCTAAAACATGCATGTGGAACCCAGAGTATGATCAACCATGTGATCGGGAGATGTGTTCAAATATGTCTCAGTTTTCCTCCCCTGGTACTCGGGTGCAACATTCCAGACGCTTTACTAACACTCTCCCCACTTGGAGAGTCAGCGCCTTTAACCTCCTGTTTGGCCCAGTTTGCAATTTCTGCGGAAGCTGAACAGGAATAGCGAGAACCAATGAGAGACTAGCTGGAGGTGTCTGGACGGGCAAATTTAACTCTCATTTCCCACCAGGAAGAGGAAATAACCAAAGGCTCAGCGTGCCGTGCCGGAACCAGATTAGGGCCTGAAGCCATCCTGCGGTGTTGCAGCCAGCTCACAAGAAAGCGAGTTGAAGAAAGGAGCTCAGGGGCACTGTAATTCACAAACCTGCAGAGTTATAAATGACAGCTATCGTCCAAAAATAGACTGAAGTAAGGCTGCCAAGAGGACTTGAAAGCGGGGCAGAATTGCAGGAAACCGATTTCAGGAGGTAGACTGGAATTGCATTGAAAGCATAGGAAAAGAGGCAGAACGTCCACAATGATGCACTTGGTCAAAAAGGGCGTATGCGTTTTTTCCTGAAAATATTCAGGAAAAAACGCATACGCCCTTTTTGGCCAACCAAGCAAGCTTGCAAAGGAAATCTGCACTACAATGAAGTCTCACTTCCCCCCGGTCAAAAGGGCCATCTGAAAAAAGTGTAAAATCCAGAAAGGCAGGACAGGCCATGGAGAACTGGGAGCCTTTTTATGCTGATGGGCGGGATGTAAATTGCCAACAGACACTCGGGAGAAGTGTATGGTGTTTCCTGAAACATCTAAAAAACAAAGCAACAGAACCTAGGGCACTTCCACTTATGGTCCTATAGCTTAGGGAATTTAAAATCAAAAAGACACAGCCACCCCAAAGTTTGGAACGGCTCTGTTTACAAGAACCTCGTTTACAGTACAAGTTCAACATCGCAGAAAGTGAAAAATGGATAAAGAAGTTGTGGTATTTACTTACAAAGCAATATCACTCAGCAATGAAATCTGTGTCATCAGGCCCTTAGCAGCACAATGAGTGGATTCAGGTATGATGATTCTAACTGAAATAAGTCACACAGAAAAAGAAACATCATAAGATATCAGTAATACATGGAATGTAAACTTGGCTACAAAGGAACTGAATTACAGAACAGAACAGGGTCTCAAATTTAGAAAACCAACTTATGCTTGCTTAAGGGTAAAGGTGAGTTGGGGTGCTGCATAAAACCAGAGATTGAAATGAGCACAGATAAAGTTCCTTAAGTCAAATATGGAATAGACAAGAGCTACTCCTTGCTCAACGAAATGGACTCAACACCGCATATTAAACGCCTAAGAATGTACCTGACTAGTAAGTATCTTAAAACCTATGGATTGCTATGTCTCCGAAAGAGAATCAAGCATGTGTACAGGGGCATAAACGCAGCAGTGATAGGATTGGAGAGGTTCGGTGAGCAAATGAAGACCCTTTGAAGTCATATTGCATGGTACCCATTCCACGGGTCTTAACTCTCCAGGTTTAAGGTATTCTTCCTTCAGCTAAAACATGCATGTGGAAACCAAGTATGATCAACCATGTGAACGGGAGACGTGTTCAAATATGTCTCAGCTTTCCTCCACTGGTACTCGCGTGCAACATTCCAGACGCTTTACTAACACTCTCCCCACTTGGAGAGTCAGCGCCTTTAACCTCCTGTTTGGCACAGTTTGCAATTTCTGCGGAAGATGAACAGGAATAGCGAGAACCAATGAGAGACTAGCTGGAGGTGTCTGGATGGGCAAATTTAACTCTCATTTCCCACCAGGAAGAGGAAATAACCAAAGGCTCAGCGTGCCGTGCCGGAACCAGATTAGGGCCTGAAGCCATCCTGTGGTGTTGCGGCCAGGTCACAAGAAAGCGAGTTGAAGAAAGGAGCTCAGGGGCACTGTAATTCACAAACCTGCAGAGTTATAAATGACAGCTATCGTCCAAAAATAGACTGAAGTAAGGCTGCCAAGAGGACTTGAAAGCGGGGCAGAATTGCAGGAAACCGATTTCAGGAGGTAGACTGAAATTGCATTGAAAGCATAGGAAAAGAGGCAGAACGTCCACAATGATGCACTTGGCCAAAAAGGGCGTATAAGTTTTTTCCTGAATATATTCAGGAAAAAACGCATACGCCCTTTTTGGCCAACCAAGCAAGCTTGCAAAGGAAATCTGCACTACAATGAAGTCTCACTTCCCCCCGTCAAAAGGGCCATCTGAAAAAAGTGTAAAATCCAGAAAGGCAGGACAGGCCATGGAGAACTGGGAGCCTTGTTATGCTGAAGGGCGGGATGTAAATTGCCAACAAACACGCAGGAGAAGTGTATGGTGTTTCCTGAAACATCTAAAAAACAAAGCAACAGAGCCTAGGGCACTGCCACTTATGGTCCTATAGCTTAGGGAATTTAAACTCAAAAAGACACAGCCACCCCAAAGTTTCAAACGGCTCTGTTTACAAGAACCTCGTTTACAGTACAAGTTCAACATCGAAGAAAGTGAAAAATGGATAAAAAAGTTGTGGTATTTACTTACAAAGCAATATCACTCAGCAATGAAATCTGTGTCATCAGGCCCTTAGCAGCACAATGAGTGGATTCAGGTATGATGATTCTAACTGAAATAAGTGACACAGAAAAAGAAACATCATAAGATATCAGTAATACACGGAATGTAAACTTGGCTACACAGGAACTGAATTACAGAACAGAACAGGGTCTCAAATTTAGAAAACCAACTTATGCTTGCTTAAGGGTAAAGGTGAGTTGGGGTGCTGCATAAAACCAGAGATTGAAATGAGCACAGATAAAGTTCCTTAAGCCAAATATGGAATAGACAAGAGCTACTCCTTGCTCAACGAAATGGACTCAACACCCCATATTAAACTCCTAAGAATGTACCTGACTAGTAAGTATCTTAAAACCTAGGGATTGCTATGTCTCCGAAAGAGAATCAAGCATGTGTACAGGGGCATAAACACAGCAGTGATAGGATTGGAGAGGTTCGGTGAGCAAATGAAGACCCTTTGAAGTCATATTGCATGGTACCCATTCCACGGGTTTCAACTACCCAGGTTTAAGGTATTCTTCCTTCAGCTAAAACATGCACGTGGAACCTAGAGTATGATCAACCATGTGATCGGGAGACGTGTTCAAATATGTCTCAGTTTTCTCCCCTGGTACTCGGGTGCAACATTCCAGACGCTTTACTAACACTCTCCCGACTTGGAGAGTCAGTCCCTTTAACCTCCTGTTTGGCCCAGTTTGCAATTTCTGCGGAAGCTGAACAGGAATAGCGAGAACCAATGAGAGGCTAGCTGCAGGTGTCTGGACGGGCAAATTTAACTCTCATTTCCCACCAGGAAGAGGAATTAACCAAAGGCTCAGCATGCCGGGCCGGAACCAGATTAGGGCCTGAAGCCATCCTGCGGTGTTGCGGCCAGGTCACAAGAAAGCGAGTTGAAGAAAGGAGCTCAGGGGCACTGTAATTCACAAACCTGCAGAGTTATAAATGACAGCTATCGTCCAAAAATAGACTGAAGTAAGGCTGCCAAGAGGACTTGAAAGTGGGGCAGAATTGCAGGAAACCGATTTCAGGAGGTAGACT
>NW_027193228.1:0-17000 GCF_949987515.2 Delphinus delphis | reverse complement strand
TGGGCATCCTGTATCATATGGTATCTCGGGGTTTACCGTTTAAATGCACCACGATTCTGTGCTCATTATTGGCTCTTTCCAGGTTACATCCCACTTAAAGTTGAGGGTACGCATTTCTCCACAACACCTTCAGCATTTATTTATTTATTTATTTTTAATATCTTTATTGAAGTATAATTGCTTTACAATGGTGTGCTAGCTTGTGCTTTACAACAAAATGAATCAGTTATACATATACATATGTTCCCATATCACTTCCCTCTTGCGTCTCCCTCCCTCCCACCCTCCCTCCCCTCCAGGCGGTCACAAAGCACCGAGCTGATCTCCCTGTGCCATGCTGCTGCTTCCCACTAGCTATCTACCTTACGTTTGGTAGTGTATATATGTCCATGCCTCTCTCTCCCTTTGTCACAGCTTACCCTTCCCCCTCCCCATATCCTCAAGTCCATTCTCTAGTAGATCTCTGTCTTTATTCCTGTTTTACCCCTAGGTTCTTCATGACATTTTTCCCCTTAAATTCCAGGTATATGTGTTAGCATACGGTATTTGTCTCTCTCTTTCTGACTTACTTCACTGTGTATGACAGACTCTAGGTCTATCCACCTCATTACAAATAGCTCAATTTCGTTTCTTTTTATGGCTTCAGCATTTATTGTTTGTAGTTTTCTTGCTGATGGATATTCTGACTGGTGTGAGCTGATACCTCTTTGTGGTTGAATTTGCATATGACTCATAATCCTTTGAAATTGAGCTTTAAGTCATGTCCTTTTTATTTTTCAAACTGTGATTACAGCTTAGCTCTTCAAAGTGTTTTCTAAAGTATGTGTTACATTTTGAAATTTATTGGCCATTACCTCCCTCAAAACATTTTGAGGGCAGGTTTCATTTACAGCCCTGCAGTACTTGTTCACATGAAGTGACCATTAGCACAGGCTTTAAAGCTGCTTTTGCAGGTAACGGCCAGATTGCGGCAGCCTTTCTTTGTTCCCCATGCTGGTACTAGGGAAACAGAGCTTCCGGCCGGTGGTCTTCCTCGGTTATAAATTAGAGTGGAATGTGCCCGGATAAACCCCCAAAAGCTGATGTCTCCTTACTTTTGTTTGTTTTTTTAATTTAATTTATATTTTTATCGGAATAATATTCCATTTTGTATATGGACCACTTCTTGGTGCATTGCTCTGTTGAGGGACATTTTCGTTGCTTCCAAGTGTTGGCTATATTAAATATTGCTGGAGTGCAAGATTGCCAGCTTGTGACTTTTTGATTCTCATTTTCTCAGGTGATAGTCCCAGCAGTGGGTATGACTGATTGACTAGTAGCTCAATGTTTACCTTTTCAAAGCACCTCCATTGTGTTTTCATTAGTGGCTCTTACCATGTCTCCCTTAGAGCCGAGGGTACGAACTTCTCCACAATCCCTTCAGCATTTATAGTTTGCAGCATTTTTGCTAATGGCCAATCTGACTGTTGTGACCTGATAGGTTTTTGTAATTTGGGTTTGCATGACTTTAAAAATTCCTAAAATTCATCATTTTCCACGCCTTTTCCCTTTCTGTTAAAAATCAAGTGTGAGTACAATCTATCTCTTGAAGCTGTCTTCTTGGAAGGTTGCCCTCTTTTGAATTTTTGGTGGATATTCGACCCCAGGATTTTTTTGGAGGGCAGATGTCATTACAGAACTGCAAGTTTGGTGAATATTTAGTGACTATTAGCACTGGGTTTAAAGCTGCTGTTGTGGGAAACGGCCACAAGGAGGCAGCATTTGTCCTTTCCCAAATCTGGGTACTAGGGCAGCAGAGCCTTTCTGGAAGTCGTGGTCCTAGGTTTTAAGTTAGAATGGAATGTGCCAGGAGGAACGCCCATAAGTTTATGTCTCATTACATCTTGGTTTTTAAAATTTATTTAATCGGGGTAATGATTAGATATTGTTTGTCCAGATGTACACAATCTGGTTCATTTGTACAATATATATGTCTATTCATGTTCAGATCCTCTTCCCATGTAAAATATTACAGTGTTCCATAGACCTCCCTTGCTATATGGTCCGTCTTTTTGATATATGTTTATTATATGTATTTGTATACGTATGGTAACGTTAATCTTAATTTATCCATTCTGCCCACCTTTCCTTTTAGATAAGCATACTTAATTTCTAAGTCTGTGAGTGTCTTTCTCTGTGGAAATATGTTCATTTGTGTTAGTTATTAGATAACGCCTATAAGTGATATCATAGGATATAGGTCTTTTGCTTTCTGACTTACCTCATATTCTGTGATTATCTCCAAGCTCATCTATGGCACCTCAAATAGCAGTGTTTCATTGTTTTCCATGGCTAATATTCTATTGTGAACGTGGACCACTTCTTCTTCATCCATACATCTGTTGATGGACATTTTGGTGGCTTCACTGTCTTGGCTATTGTGAATAAGGCTGCAGTGCAGCTTTTGCAGCCTGCGTCTTCTCGATTCTGGTCTTCTCAGGTGAGAGGCCCAGTGGTGTGACTGCTGCATCGAATGGTACCTCAACTTTTACTTTTAATCGTAGCTCCTTTCTGTTCTCATTATTGGCTCTTACCACGTTACATCTCACCAACAGCTAGAGGGTACACAGTTCTCTAAAACCCCTTCAGAATTTATTGTTTGTAGACCTTTTGCTGATGGTCAGTCGACTGGTGTGAGTTGAAACCTTTTTGTACATTAGATTTGCATGAGTCTAATAATTCCTGAGGTTGAGCTTTCACCCATTTTCCTTTTTTTAAACAAGAGAGTGAGTCAAACTTACCTCTTCATACTATCGTCTTGAAAAATTTGCCAGTTTTGAATTTTATTGTCCATTCCCTACCTCAGCACAGTTGTTTAGGGCAGGTGTCCTTTGCAGCCCTGAGTCCTTGTGAATGTTAAGAGAACATTAGCTGTGGGCTTAACGCCGCTCTTGCGGAAAACGGCCACAAGGCAGCAGAATTTCTACATTTCCAACTCTGGGTTTTTGGGCAGCAGAGCCTTCCTGGAAATCGTGTTAGTAGGCTGCAAATTAGAGTGGAATGTGCCAGAGCACATCCCCAAGAGCTTATATCTCCTTACTTCTTGTTTGTTTTATAAATTTAATTTTTATTAATTATCAGAGCAAACTTGATAAAAATATTTTGTTTCTCCTAGGTGTACAGAATCTCGTTCATTATATCAATGTATCTGTCATTTATCTTTGCATTCTTTACCATGTAGGTTATTACAGAGTGTTGCCTAGACCTCTCTTGGTATTCCATAGGTATTTTGTGATTATATATTTCATATGTATTAGTACATGTCTGTTGACCCTCATATCCTAATTCACACATTCCTTACAGTTTTCCATTGGTTAAACATAATTTTTTTTTCTTAATCCATGCTTTTCCTTCTCTTGGAAATAAGTTCATGAGTATCAACTTTTAGGTAACACCTAGAAGTGATGTCATAGGATATCTGTCTTTCACTTTCTTTCTTTAATTTGAGTGATTATCTCTAGGTCCTTATATGGTGGTGCAAACGGCACTGTTTCATTGTTTTCCATGGCTTATATTCCATTGTTTACATGGACCACTTCCTCTTTGTGCATTTTTCTGTTGATGGACATTTTGGTTTCTTCCAAGTCTTGGCTATGTTAAATATTCCTGCAGTGCAGGATTGCCAGTCTGTGTCTTTTCCATTCTGCTCTGCTCAGGTGATAGGCACATCAAAGGACCTACCAGATCACATGGTAGCTCAATTTTTACCCTTAAACCCACCTCCATTATGTTCTCACTACTGGCTGTTACCAGTTTACATCCCCCCCAGCAGCTGGAGGGTACACAGTTCTCTGAAACCCCTTCAGCATTTATTCTTTGTAGACTTTTTGCTGAAGAACATTCTGACGGCTGTGAGGTGAACATTTCTGTAATTGGATTTGCATGGCTTTATTCATTGCTGATGTTGTGCATTTTTCAATTCCCTTTTATTTTAAAGAGAAAAAAAAGAAAAGACAAAATGTGCGTAAAATATGCCTCTTGACATTGTCTTCTTGAAATGTTGACGTCTTTTGAATTTTCTGGTCGATTACGACCCCAGGACATTTTTGAGGCCCGGTGTCCTTTACAGTGCTGCACATATTTTGAATATTAAGTGACCATTACCTCTTGGTTTAAAGCTGCTGTTGTGTGAAACAGTCACAAGGCGGCAGCATTTCTCCTTTACCAAATCTGGTTACCAGGGCAACAGAGCCTTAATGGAAGTCCTGTTCTAGGTTGAAAATTAGAATGGGATGTGCCAGGAAAAATTCCTTTCAGTTTATGTCTCATTATTTCTTGTTCATATTTTTAATTTAATTTTTATTTTTTATCACAGCAAATTTGATTACAATGTTTTTTTTTTTGTTCTAGGTGTGCAAGATGTGGTTCTTTCACACACATACATATATCTATTCTTCTTCGGAACCTTTTCCCAGGTAGGTTATGACACAATGTTGAGTAGTCTTCTCTTGGTATTCCGTAGGTCTTTGGTGATTATATATTTCACATGTGTTTCTATATCTATGTTAACCCCAATATCCTAATGTATCCAGTCCTCACACCTTTCGATTTGGGGAACCATAAGTTTGTTCAATGAATCTGTGATTGCCTTTCTCTGTGGAAATATCTTCATTGTTATCAATTTTCAGGTAACACCTATAAGTGATATACGTTAGGTGTCTTTCGCTTTCTCACTTACTACAAGTTGCATGGTTACCTCTAGACTCATCTATGGTGCTGCAAATGGCATTGTTTCACTTTTTTCCCGAGCTAATATTCCATCTCTACATGTAACAGTTCCTCTTTGTCCACTCATCTGTTGATGGACTTTTGGTTGCTTCCATGTCTTGGCTATTGTAATACTGCTGCAGTGCAGATTTGCCTGCCTGTGTCTTTCCAATTCTGTCTTCTTATGTTATAGGCCCAGGAGTGGGCCTGCTGGATCATATAATAGCTCAATATTTACCTTTTAAAGGCACCTCCACCCTGTTCCCATTAGTGACTCTTACCAGGTTACGTCCCACTTCAAATTAAGGGTATGCATTTCTCCACAACCTCTTCAGCATTGATCGTTTGTAGTTTCTTTCCTGATGGTTATTCTGAATGGTGTGAGCTGATACCTCTGTGTGGTTGGATTTGCATGTGTCTCATAATCCTTTGAAACTGAGCTTTCAGGCATGTCCTTTTATTTTTCAAACGGTTATTACAGCTTAGTTCTTCAAATGGTTTTCTTGAAATATGTGCCACATTTTGAAATACTTTGGCCTTTACCTCCCGCAAGACATGATGAAGACAGGTTTCCTTTACAGCCCTGCAGGACTTGTTCATATGAAGTGACAATTAGCATAGGTTTTAAAGCTGTTTTTTCAGGTAATGGCCAGAGGGTGGAGCATTTCATAATTCTATGAAACGTAACTGAACACACAATATATATTTTTTCTTTTAAATTTCCATTGTTACTTTTTTAAAGTACAATTATAATTGAAGTTCTTTGTAACAAGTGAAATTTAAAAAATTAAAGGAAAAGATAATATTTTACCACTTGCCATCCTTTCCCATTTACTGAAACGACCAGCATAATGTGTAGATTTCTCATTTTATCCAGGTGTTCTATACATCTGGAATATCATGCTTCTCACTGTAGAAAAACAGATTTAGCTCTCACACTTTTTATAGGCTACATAACATTCCATAGAACAGAAGTACCAACTATTTCAGACTTAGCTTTTTGAGGGACACTCAGGTTACTTTCTGTTTTATTTTGTTGTTCTTTTTTTTGGGGGGGGTAGGAGTTTATTATTTATTTATTTATTTTTGTTGTGTTTGGTCTGAGTTTCCGTGTGAGGGCTTTCTCTAGTTGTGGCAAGTGGGGGGCCACTCTTGATCTCGGTGCGCGGGCCTCTCACTATTGCGGCCTCTCTTGTTGCAGAGCACAGGCTCCAGATGCGAGGGCTCACTGGTTGTGGCTTATGGGCCTAGTTGCTCCATGGCATGTGGGATCCTCCCAGACCAGGGCTCGAACCTGTGTCCCCTGCATTAGCAGGCAGATTCTAACCACCGCACCACCAGCGAAGCCCTCTATTTTGTTGTTCTGCTAGTTTGTTTTAACCCAAGAAAATATTTTTTTAAATACAAAAAAACAAAATTAAGCTAGGGGTAAGGATTAGGGTTTAGGGTAAGATTTAGGGTTAGGGTACGGGTTAGGATTATTGTATGGCTTAGAGTATGGTTTAGGGTTATGGTTATGGTACGGGTTAGTGTTAGGGTACAGTTTAGGGTATGGCTATGGTTTAGTGTTAGGGTACGGGTTAAGGTATGGGTTAGTGTTAGGGTATGGGTTAGGATTCAGGTACGGTTTACGTTCAGGGTTATGGTTAGGTTTAGTGTATGGGTTAGTGTTAGGTACGGGTTAGGGTTAGGTTTAGTGTTAAGGAAGGGGTACAGTTTAGGGTACAGGATAGGGAACAACAAAGGGTTAGGGTTAGGGTACGTGTTAGGGTACAGTTTAGTGTTAGTGTACGGGTTAGGATTAGGGTATGGTTTAGGGTAAGGTTTAGGGTTAGGGTTAGGGGATGGGTATGGTTTGGGGTACAGTTTAGGGTATGACCACGGGTTAGGAGTAGGGTAATTGTTAGGGTACAGTTTAGTGTTAGTGTACAGGTTAGGATTATGGTACAGGATAGTGTAAGGGTTAGGGTTAGGGAATGGGTACAGATTAGGTTGCAGGTTAGGGTATGACAACGGGTTAAGGTTAGGGTACGTGTTAGTGTACGGGTTAGGATTAGGGTACGGGTTAGGTTATGGGTTAGTGTTAGGGGATGGGTTAGGATTAGGATACGGGTTATGGTACTGTTTAGGGAAAGGGTTAGGATACGGGGTAGGGTTAGGATAAAGTTTAGTGTATGACTATGTGTTACTGTTAGGGTACATGTTAGCGTACGGGTTAGTGTTCGTGTACAGCTTAGGGTTAGGGTTAGGGTTAGGGAACGGGTACGGTCTCAGGTACAGGTTAGGGTATGGTAGCGGGATAGGGTTAGGGTACGTGTTAGGATGAGACTTCTTTGTAGTGCAGATTTGAATTTCCCGCTTGCTTGGTGGGCCAAAAAGTGTGTATGCATTTTATCCTGAATATACTCAGGAAAAAACGTATACGCCCTTTTTGGCCAAGTGCATCGCTGCCAAACGATGTGCCAAACAGGAGGTTACAAGCACTGACTCTCCAAGTGGGGAGATTGTTAGTAAAGCGTCTGGAATGGCGAACCCGAGTACCAGAGGACGAATAATGAGATGCGTTTTAGAAACCTTGCCCGATCACACTGTGGACCATCCTCTGGGTTTCCCACGCATGTTTTAGTTGTAGGAAGAATCCCTTAAACCTGGAGGGTTGGGACCCATGGAATGGGTAGCACGCAGTACTACTTCAAAGGGTCTGCATTTGCTCACCGAACCTCACCAATCCTCACAGCCCCAAGTGTCCAGCCTTATGCCTCACTCAGCTGTGGGTGTAGATGTGGTAAATCCAGGTTTCATCACAAGCCTGAACGAGTTATTTAAGAATTTCTCTCTCTTTCACTGTCTTTGTGTTTTGATTTTGAAATTTATTTTTATAATGGGGTTTAGCTGATTTGCACTGCTGTGTTTATGCCGCTCGATGCACACTTGATTCTCTTACGGAGACATATAAATACATAGGTTTTAAGATTCTTACTACTCAGATATATTCCTCTGCGGTGAATAGGGGGTGTTGAGTCCACTTCGTTGAACAAGGAGTATATCTTGTCTATTACTGGCTTATGGAACGGTATCTGTGCTCATTTCAATCTCTGGATTTATGCAGCACCCCAACTCACCTTTCCCCTTAAGCAAGCATAAGTTGGTTTTCTAAATGTGAGACTCTGTTCTGTTTTGTAATTCAGTTCATGTGTAGCCAAGTTTACATTCCCTCTATAAGTGTTATCTTATGACTAGTTTCTTTTTCTGTGTGACTTATTTCACTCAGAATCATCGAACCTAAATCCACTCATTATGCTGCTACGGGCCTGATGACATTGATTTCATTGCGGAGTGATATTCCATTGTATGTAAGTACCACAACTTCTTTATCCATTTTTCTCTTTCTGGGATATTTAAGTTGTTCCGTTGTCGAGGTTCTTGTAAACACAGCAGCCCTAAACTTTGGGGTGGCTGTGTCTTTTTGATTTTAATTTCCCTAAGCTATAGGACCATAAGTGGAAGTGCCCGAGTCTCTGTAGCTTTGTTTTTTAGATGTTTCAGGAAACACCATACACTTCTCCAGAGTGGCTGTTGGCCATTTACATCCCGCCCATCAGCCTAACAAGGCTCCCAGTTCTCCATGGCCTGTCCTGCCTTTCTGGATTTTACACTTTTTTCAGATGGCCCATTTGACCGGTGGGAAGTGAGACTTCATTGTAGTGCGGATTTCCATTGCACGCTTCCTTGGTTGGCAAAAATGGCCGTATGCGTTTTTTCCTGGATATATTCAGGAAAAAACGCATATGCATTTTTTGGCCAAGTGCATCACTGTCGAAGTTCTGCCGCTTTTCATATGCTTTAAATGCAATTCCAATCTACCTCCTGAAATCTGTTTCCTGCAATTGTGCCTTGCTTTCAAGTCCTCTTCGCAGCCTTACCTCAATATATTTTTGGACGATAGTTGTCCTTTATAACTCTGCAAGTTTGTGAATTGCAGTGACCCTGAGCTCCTTTTTCCAACTCGCTTTTTTGTGAGCTGGACGCAAAACGGCAGGATTGCTTCAGGCCCTAATCTGGTTCCAGCGTGGCACGCTGAGCCTTTGGTTAATTCTTCTTCTTGGTGGGAAATTAGAGTGAAATGTGCCCGTCCAAACAACTACAGCTAGTCTCTCATTGGTTCTCCCTATTCCCGTTCATCCTCCGCAGAAATTGCAGAGTGTGCCAAACAGGAGGTTACAAGCACTGACTCTCCAAGTGGGGAGATTGTTACTAAAGCGTCTGGAATGGCGAACCCGAGTACCAGAGGATGAATAATGAGATGCGTTTTAGAAACCTTGCCCAATCACACTGTGGACCATCCTCTGGGTTTCCCACGCATGTTTTAGGTGTAGGAAGAATCCCTTAAACCTGGAGAGTTGGGACCCATGGAATGGGTAGCACGCAGTACTACTTCAAAGGGTCTGCATTTGCTCACCGAATCTCACCAATTCTCTCAGCCCCAAGTGTCCAGCCTTATGTCTCACCCAGCTGTGGGTGTAGATGTGGTAAATCCAGGTTTCATCACAAGCCTGAACGAATTATTTAAGAATTTCTCTCTCTTTCACTGTCTTTCTGTTTTGTTTTTGAAGTTTATTTTTATAATGGGGTTGAGCTAATTTTCACTGCTGTGTTTATGCGTCTGTACACACACTTGATTCTCTTACGGAGACATATAAATACATAGATTTTAAGATTCTTACTAGTCAGATATATTCCTCTGCGGTGAATAGGGGGTGTTGAGTCCACTTCGCTGAGCAAGGAGTAGGTCTTGTCTATTACATATTTGGCTTATGGAACGGTATCTGTGCTCATTTCAATCTCTGGATTTATGCAGCACCCCAACTCACCTTTCCCCTTAAGCAAACATGTTTGTTTTCTAAATGTGAGACTCTGTTCTGTTTTGTAATTCAGTTCATGTGTAGCCAAGTTTACATTCCCTCTATAAGTGATATCTTATGATAAGTTTCTTTATCTGTGTGACTTATTTCCTTTGAATCATCGTACCTAAATCCACTCATTATGCTCCTATGGGCCTGATGATATTGATTTCATTGCTGAGTGATATTCCATTGTACATAAGTACCACAACTTCTTTATCCCTTTTCCTCTTTCTGGGATATTTAAATTGTACCGTAGTCGAGGTTCTTGTAAACACAGCAGCCCTAAACTTTGGGGTGGCTGTGTCTTGTTGATTTTAATTTTCCTAAGCTATAGGACCATAAGTGGAAGCAACCTAGGCTCTGTAGCTTTGTTTTTTAGAGGTTTCAGGAAACACCATACACTTCTCCAGAGTGGCTGTTGGCAATTTACATCCCGCCCATCAGCATAACAAGGCTCCCAGTTCTCCATGGCCTGTCCTGCCTTTCTGGTTTTTATACTTTTTTCAGATCGCCCTTTTGACTGGTGGGAAGTGAGACTTCATTGTAGTGCAGATCTCCGTTGCAGGCTTGCTTATTTGGACAAAAAGAGCATATGCGTTTTTTCCTGCATGTATTCAGGAAAAAAACGCATACGCCCTTTTTGGCCAAGTGCATCATTGTCAAAGTTCTGCCGCTTTTCATATGCTTTAAATGCAGTTTCCATCTACCTCCTGAAATATATTTCCTGCAATTGTGCCATGCTTTCAAGTCCTCTTCGCAGCCTTACCTCAATATATTTTTGGACGATAGCTGTCATTTATAACTCTGCAGGTTTATGAATTACAGTGCCCCTGAGGTCCTTTCTTCAACTCGGTTTCTTGTGCGCTGGCCGCAGAACTGCAGGATTGCTTCAGGCCCTAATCTTGTTTCATCACGGCACGCTGAGCCTTTTGTTAATTCCTCTTCCTGGTGGGAAATTAGAGTGAAATGTGACCGTCCAAACACCTACAGCTAGTCTCTCATTGGTTCTCCCTATTCCCGTTCAACCTCCGTAGAAATTGCTAACTGTGCCAAACAGGAGTTTTAAGGCACTGACTCTCCACGTGGGGAGATGTTTAGTAAAGCGTCTGGAATGGCGAACCTGTGTACCAGGGGACAAAAAATGAGATGGGTTTTAGAAACGTTGCCCGATCACATGGTGTACAATCCTCTGGGTTTCCCATGCATGTTTTAGCTGTAGGAAGAATCCCTTAAACCAGGAGAGTTGGGACCCAGGGAATGGGTAGCATACAGTATTACTTCAAACGGTCTGCATTTGCTCACCGAACCTCACCAATCCTCTCAGCCCCAAATGTCCTGCCTTATGTCTCACCCAGCTGTGGGTGTAGATGTGGTAAATCCAAGTTTCATCACAAGCCCTGAACGAATTATTTAAGAACTTTCTCTCCTTCACTGTCTTTGTTTTTGAAATTTATTTTAATAATGGGGTTTAGTTGATTTTTCACGGCTGTGTATACTGCTCTACACACACTTGATTCTCTTACAGAGACATATAGATACATATGTTTTAATATTCTTATTGTCAGATATATTCCTCTGCGGAGAATAGGTGGTGTTGAGTCTAATTCGTTGAGCAAGGAGTATATCTTGTCTATTATATATTTGGCTTATGTAATAGTATCTGTGCTAATTTCAATCTCTGGTTTTACACAGCACCCCAACTCACCATTCCCCTTAAGAAAGCATAAGTTTGTTTTCTAAATGTGAGACTCTGTTCTGTTTTGTAATTCAGTTCATGTGTAGCCAAGTTTACATTCCCTCTATAAGTGATATCTTATGATAAGTTTCTTTTTCTGTGTGACTTATTTCCTTTGAATCATCGTACCTAAATCCATTCATTATGCTTGTACGGGCCTGACGACATTGATTTCATTGTTGAGTGATATTCCATTGTACGTAAGTACGAAAACTTCTTTATCCATTTCTCTCTTTCAAGGATATTTAATTTGTACCGTAGTCGAGGCTCTTGTAAACAGAGCAGCCCTAAACTTTGCGGTGGTTGTTTCTTGTTATTTTAATTTTCCTGAGCTATAGTGCTATAAGTGGGTTTAGGGTTAGGGTTAAGGTTAGCATTAGGGAACGGGTATGGTTTAGGATGCGACAATGCTTTAGGGTGAGCGAAAGTGTTAGGGTACAGGTCAGTGTTAGTGTACCGTTTAGGATTAGGGTAAGTGTTAGGGTAATGCTTCGGGTTAGGGTTACGGTTAGGGAACGGGGACGGTTTAGGGTACAGGTTAGGGTACGACAACGGTTTAGGGATAGCGTACATGTAAGGGTAAGATTTAGTGTTAGCGTACGGGTAAGGATTAGGGGACGGGTGAGGGTAAGGCTTCAGGTAAGGGTTAGGGTTAGGGTTAGGGTTAGGGGAGAGGGACAGTTTAGGGTACAGGTTAGGGTGCGACAATGGTTTAGGATGAGCGTACATGTTAGGATACGGGTTAGTGTTAGCGTATCGGCTAGGATTAGGTGACGGGTTACAGTAAGGCTTCGGGTAAGGGTTAGGGTTAAGGTTAAGGGACGGGGACGGTATAGGGCACAGGTTAGGGTACGACAACGGTTTAGGGTGAGCATACGTGTGAGGGCACGGGTTAGTGTTAGCGTACAGGTTAGGATTAGGAGAGGGGTTAGGGTAAGGCTTTGGGTAAGGGTTAGGGTTAGGGTTAGGGGACGATTTAGGGTACAGGTTAGGGTACGACAATGGTATAGTGTGAGCGTAAGTGTGAGGGCACGGGTTAGTGTCAGCGTACCGGTTAGGATTAGGGGACGGGTTAGGGTAAGGCTTCAGGTAAGGGATAGGGTTAGGGTTAGGGTTAGGGGACAGGAACGGTTTAGGGTCCAGGTGAGGGTACGACAACGCTTTAGGGGGAGCGTAGGTGTGAGGGCGCGGGTTAGTGTTAACGTACGGGTTAGGATTAGGAGATGGGTTAGGGGACGGGTTAGGGTTAGGGTTCGGGCTAGGGTTAGGGTTAGGGGACGGGGACGGTTTAGGGTCCAGGGGAGGGTACGGCAATGCTTTAGGGGGAGTGTACGTGTGAGGGCGCGGGTTAGTGTTAGCGTACGGGATAGGATTAGGGGACGGGTGAGGGTCAGGCTTCGGGGAAGGATTAGGGTTAGGGTCCGGGCTAGGGTTAGGGGACGGGGACGGTTTAGGGTCCAGGGGAGGATACGGCAACACTTTAGGGGCAGCGTACGTGTGAGGGCGCAGGTTAGTGTTAGCGTACGGGTTAGGATTAGGGGACGGGTGAGTGTCAGGCTTCGGGGAAGGGTTAGGGAGAGGTTTCGGGCTAGGGTTAGGGTTAGGGGACGGGGACGGTTTAGGGTCCAGGGGAGGGTACGACAACGCTTTAGGAGGAGCGTACGTGTGAGGGCGCGGGTTAGTGTTCGCGTACGGGTTAGGGGACGGGTGAGGGTCAGTCTTCGGGGAAGGGTTAGGGTTAGGGTTCGGGCTAGGGTTAGGGTTAGGGGACGGGGACGGTTTAGGGTCCAGGGGAGGGTACGGCAACGCTTTAGGGGGCGCGTACGTGTGAGGGCGCGGGTTAGTGTTAGCGTACGGGTTAGGATTAGGGGACGGGTGAGGGTCAGGTTTCGGGGAAGGGTTAGGGTTAGGGTTCGGGCTAGGGTTAGGGTTAGGGGACGGGGACGGTTTAGGGTCCAGGGGAGGGTACGGCAACGCTTTAGGGGGAGCGTATGTGTGAGGGCACGGGTTAGTGTTAGCGTACGGGTTAGGATTAGGGGACGGGTGAGGGTCAGGCTTCAGGGAAGGGTTAGGGTTAGGGTTCGGGCTAGGGTTAGGGTTAGGGGACGGGGACGGTTTAGGGTCCAGGTGAGGGTACGGCAACGCTTTAGGGGGAGCGTGCGTGTGAGGGCGCGGGTTACTGTTAGCGTACGGGTTAGGATTAGGGGACGGGTGAGGGTCAGGCTTCGGGGAAGGGTTAGGGTTAGGGTTCGGGCTAGGGTTAGGGTTAGGGGACGGGGACGGTTTAGGGTCCAGGTGAGGGTACGGCAACGCTTTAGGGGGAGCGTGCGTGTGAGGGCGTGGGTTAGTGTTAGCGTACGGGTTAGGATTAGGGGACGGGTGAGGGTCAGGCTTCGGGGAAGGGTTAGGGTTAGGGTTCGGGCTAGGGTTAGGGTTAGGGGAAGGGGACGGTTTAGGGTCCAGGTGAGGGTATGGCAACGCTTTAGTGGGAGCGTGCCTGTGAGGGCGCGGGTTAGTGTTAGCGTACGGGTTAGGATTAGGGGACAGGTGAGGGTCAGGCTTCAGGGAAGGGTTAGGGTTAGGGTTCGGGCTAGGGTTAGGGTTAGGGGACGCGGACGGTTTAGGGTCCAGGGGAGGGTACGGCAACGCTTTAGGGGGAGCGTGCGTGTGAGGGCGCGGGTTACTGTTAGCGTACGGGTTAGGATTAGGGGACGGGTGAGGGTCAGGCTTCGGGGAAGGGTTAGGGTTAGGGTTCGGGCTAGGGTTAGGGTTAGGGGACGGGGAGGGTTTAGGGTCCAGGTGAGGGTACAGCAACGCTTTAGGGGGAGCGTGCGTGTGAGGGCGTGGGTTAGTGTTAGCGTACGGGTTAGGATTAGGGGACGGGTGAGGGTCAGGCTTCGGGGAAGGGTTAGGGTTAGGGTTCGGGCTAGGGTTAGGGTTAGGGGACGGGGACGGTTTAGGGTCCAGGTGAGGGTACGGCAACGCTTTACGGGGAGCGTGCGTGTGAGGGCGCGGGTTAGTGTTATCATACGGGTTAGGATTAGGGGATGGGTGAGGGTCAGGCTTCGGGGAAGGGTTAGGGTTAGGGTTCGGGCTAGGGTTAGGGTTAGGGGATGGGGACGGTTTAGGTTCCAGGTGAGGGTACGGCAACGCTTTAGGTGGAGCGTGCGTGTGAGGGCGCGGGTTAGTGTTAGCATACGGGTTAGGATTAGGGGACGGGTGAGGGTCAGGCTTCGGGGAAGGGTTAGGGTTAGGGTTCGGGCTAGGGTTAGGGTTAGGGGACGGGGACGGTTAAGGGTCCACGTGAGGGTACGGCAATGCTTTAGGGGGAGCGTGCGTGTGAGGGCTCGGGTTAGTGTTAGCGTACGGGTTAGGATTAGGGGACGGGTGAGGGTCAGGCTTCGGGGAAATGTTAGGGTTATGGTTCGGGCTAGGGTTAGGGTTAGGGGACGGGGACGGTTTACCGTCCAGGTGAGGGTACGGCAACGTTTTAGGGGGATCGTGCGTGTGAGGGCGCGGGTTAGTGTTAGCGTATGGGTTAGGATTAGAGGACGGGTGAGGGTCAAGCTTCGGGGAAGGGTTAGGGTTAGGGTTCGGGCTAGGGTTAGGGGACGGGGACGGTTTAGGGTCCAGGTGAGGGTATGGCAATGTTTTAGGGGGAGCGTGCGTGTGAGGGCGCGGGTTAGTGTTAGCGTATGGGTTAGGATTAAGGGACGGGTGAGGGTCAGGCTTCGGGGAAGGGTTAGGGTTAGGGTTCGGGCTAGGGTTAGGGTTAGGGGACGGGGACGGTTTAGGGTCCAGGTGAGGGTACGGCAACGCTTTAGGGGGAGCGTGCGTGTGAGGGCGCGGGTTAGTGTTAGCGTACGGGTTAGGATTAGGGGACGGGTGAGGGTCAGGCTTCGGGGAAGGGTTAGGGTTAGGGTTCGGGCTAGGGTTAGGGTTAGGGGACGGGGACGGTTTAGGGTCCAGGTGAGGGTACGGCAACGCTTTAGGGGGAGCGTGCGTGTGAGGGCGTGGGTTAGTGTTAGCATACGGGTTAGGATTAAGGGACGGGTGAGGGTCGGGCTTCGGGGAAGGGTTAGGGTTAGGGTTCGGGCTAGGGTTAGGGTTAGGGGACGGGGACGGTTTAGGGTCCAGGAGAGGGTACGGCAACGCTTTAGGGGGAGCGTACGTGTGAGGGCCCGGGTTAGTGTTAGCGTACGGGTTAGGATTAGGGGACGGGTGAGGGTCAGGCTTCGGGGAAGGGTTAGGGTTAGGGTTCGGGCTAGGGTTAGGGTTAGGGGACGGGGACGGTTTAGGGTCCAGGTGAGGGTACGGCAACGCTTTAGGGGGAGCGTGCGCGTGAGGGTGCGGGTTAGTGTTAGCGTACCGGTTAGGATTAGGGGACGTGTGAGGGTCAGGCTTCGGGGAAGGGTTAGGGTTAGGGTTCGGTCTAGGGTTAGGGTTAGGGGACAGGGACGGTTTAGGGTCCAGGTGAGGGTACGGCAACGCTTTAGGGGGAGCGTGCGTGTGAGGGCGCGGGTTAGTGTTCGCGTACGGGTTAGGATTAGGGGACGGGTGAGGGTCAGGCTTCGGGGAAGGGTTAGGGTTAGGGTTCGGGCTAGGGTTAGGGTTAGGGGACGGGGACGGTTTAGGGTCCAGGTGAGGGTACGGCAACGCTTTAGGGGGAGTGTGCGTGTGAGGGCGCGGGTTAGTGTTAGCGTACGGGTTAGGATTAGGGGACGGGTGAGGGTCAGGCTTCGGGGAAGGGTTAGGGTTAGGGTTCGGGCTAGGGTTAGGGGACGGGGACGGTTTAGGGTCCAGTTGAGCGTACAGCAACGCTTTAGGGGGAGCGTACGTGTGAGGGCGCGGGTTAGTGTTAGCGTACGGTTTAGGATTAGGGGACGGGTGAGTGTCAGGCTTCGGGGAAGGGTTAGGGTTAGGGTTCGGGCTAGGGTTAGGGTTAGGGGACGGGGACGGTTTAGGGTCCAGGTGAGGGTACGGCAACGGTTTAGGGGGAGCGTGCGTGTGAGGGCGCGGGTTAGAGTTAGCGTACGGGTTAGGATTAGGGGACGGGTGAGGGTCAGGCTTCGGGGAAGGGTTAGGGTTAGGGTTCGGGCTAGGGTTAGGGTTAGGGGACGGGGACGGTTTAGGGTCCAGGTGAGGGTACGGCAAAGCTTTAGGGGGAGCGTGCGTGTGAGGGCGCGGGTTAGTGTTAGCGTACGGGTTAGGATTAGGGGACGGGTGAGGGTCAGGCTTCGGGGAAGGGTTAGGGTTAGGGTTCGGGCTAGGGTTCGGGTTAGGGGACGGGGACGGTTTAGGGTCCAGGTGAGGGTACGGCAACGCTTTAGGGGGAGCGTGCGTGTGAGGGCGCGGGTTAGTGTTAGCGTACAGGTTAGGATTAGGGGACGGGTGAGGGTCAGGCTTCGGGGAAGAGTTAGGGTTAGGGTTCGGGCTAGGGTTAGGGTTAGGGGACGGGGACGGTTTAGGGTCCAGGTGAGGGTACGGCAACGCTTTAGGGGGAGCGTGCGTGTGAGGGCGCGGGTTAGTGTTAGCGTACGGGTTAGGATTAGGGGACGGGTGAGGGTCAGGCTTCGGGGAAGGGTTAGGGTTAGGGTTCGGGCTAGGGTTAGGGT
>NW_027193227.1:0-17577 GCF_949987515.2 Delphinus delphis | reverse complement strand
CAGCAGGTATGGGTGACACATCCTCTTCTTTAGCAGGTGGCAGCCTGGCAACTGCTGCAGAAAGTCCAGCAGAGCCCCACTCACACTGGGCCACCCACAAAGCCGTGGCCTCTCACTCCCTCCCACCAGCCCAGCCCCGAGACTGCTGACAGGGCAGAGAAAATGGCGTCAGGCACGGCTGCAGGGGCTCTTGCTGCCTGGAGTGGTATTTATATTGATCTCAACCCAGGCACACCTGGGGAGGGCTGGCCGGCACGGTAAGGCTGCCCAGGTCAGCCAATCATCACCCCTCAGGGGCTCACAGTTGCAGAAAATGGAACTTGCTGAACCGGCCAGGTCCAAGGAACAGGTGTGGGCTCCTGAGAGTCAGGATAGACAAGGGGCTGCAGCTTTGGCTTGTTTTCTAATCATTTTATCTGGCCCATGAGTGGGAGACAACTTCAAGAAAACCCTCTCCTAATGAGAGGAACCCAGGAGTCAGGCAGAGGAGGGGTGGGTGGTGGTTGGAGACAGAGGCCTGGTGCCCCGGGTGCAGTGGAAGTCTCTGGAAGACCAGGTGGAGGGAGGCCTCACGGAGTGATGCCCAGGGTCACAGACCTGTCGCAGCTGCTGTTTGTTAGTTCAAGTCCTGCTCTGAGGTGCTCTGTGTCAGCTCTGAGCGACAGGTGAGCTGGGGGTGCTCTGCAATGAGGGCTATGTGCACGGTTCCTGTGTGCCCAGCCCTGCCACGGTACCTGCAAGGGTAGCTCTGTATCCTGGGAGGGGCCTGACCACGAGAGCCCCGTGGGCTGGGGTGGGGGTGGGGTACCTGCCCAGGTGAGCTCCATATTCTGGGATTGGTCTGACCACGAGAGCCCCATGGGCTGCTGGGGACCTGGTAAAGGATGTCAGGACAGTCAGTGAAGCCACCGAGGATATACCTCCAGTTGCTCCTAATTCCTACACCCTGCTGGTCATTCTACCAACCACCAGGACATGGTATTCTGTATTAGTCTTCAATGATGCCTTCTTTTGTATTCCATTAGTCCCAGAGTCACAAGAAATTTTGGCTTGTGAGTGGCAGGACTCAACATACAACTAAAACAATACTTCCGGGCCGTCTGGCCCCAAGGGTGCAAAAATTCCCACACCATCTTTGGGGAAAGCTTAGCTAAAGACCTAAAAGTTCTACCTCTGGAAAAGGAAACCCTCCTTCAATATGCAGACGACATTCTGATCACCAGCCCTACTAAGGAGGCCTCTGAACTACCAAGCCAATAAAGGATAGAAGTTGTCCAAGAAAAAGCTCAAATATCACAGACTGCGGTGACCTGCCTGGGCTTCATTCTCACAGAAGGTCAGAGAAGCCCATCCCAGGAAAGGGAAGAAACCATTTTCAGCCTTACCCCTTTCTAAAACTAGAAGACAGCTTAGGGGTTCCTGGGGAGGCCAGGGTTTGCTGCTTCTGGATCCCTAGCTACAGTCTACTAGCTGGGCCTCTATATGAAACACTGAAAGGAAAAGATGATGATCCTTTTGAATAGAATCCAGAAGTGGCCTTTCAAGAATGGAAAGAGCAGTCAATTCAGACCCTTGCCCTGGAACTCCCTAATTTAGCTAAACCCTTTGACCTTTACATTCCCGGTGAAAGGTGAATCGCCATTGGAGAATTAGTGCAAAAACTGGGACCACTTGAAATGGAACAATGCAAGAATGCCATCCAGGTAGGATAAACTACGGTCACTAAGGGGCTTGGCCCACTGCCACATCTGGCCAAGATACTGGCGGTATCTAAAAACCTGGAAATCAGCAGCCCAAAAGGCCACCTCCCTCCTAAGGGAAAAGGACCCCACGTGGTGATCCTAACCACCAACCATGCCCTGAAGTTGCAGGGTTCGCTCCGTGGGCACACCGACCTCGAGTGAGGAGGCCCTCCAACTCCAACATCCAGAGAGATAACCGGGGGCAACAGGGCACCATGACGACTCGTGTGAACATCACTTGACCTGGAGTTTCTCTCATAAAACAACAAGAGTGTGTCCCAAAAGAGTAGACTACTGCTTGCAGGACTTACTGCACCCAGAGGGGAGCTAATAATCTTGGCGGGGGAACAGTATACCACACTGTCACCATAGAAAAGCCTACAGACACCGTGATGATGGTGGCCAATAAGACCGGCTGGACTCCTGTTTACTTCAAAAGGCTGTTGACTCAGTAGCCATCATGGTCCTTGATCACCACTGACCCTGGACTGTCTGGGAGTTGAGCGGGCAGGGCTCTGACACCTGGTGCTGTTTGTACGTTAATTCAGGGGCCTAACTGAAGAAAGCGCAGACTACTGGTCAGAGCATCTAGGCTGGCAGAGACGGTCAGCCTAAGGTGGCCGAACAAATGTGGGGCGGGGTGAAACCGGCCCCCACAGCGTCTCTGCACATCTCTTTCCTGGACCCTTAAAGGTCATTAGAATCTATAACACTTCCAATGCTGGTGCTCAGGTGGACGAGCAGGGAGGCAGGGGTCCTGGGGACAATCAACGTCACCGGGAGGCTGCTGGGGAGAAGCTCTGACCCTCGCCCCAGGGTATGAGGGCTCCCAACTCAGCACTCAGCAGTTACAGAAGAAGGGTCTGCACCCTCAGCACTCCAAGAATGAGGAACGGGACAAAAGGCAGAGGAGGGGTTTGTCCCCAGCAAAGCCCATTAAAAATCCCTGGGAGATAAAAATAGAATCTGGGCAATAAAGTCAAGTCTAACCTTTTTTATCCTTTGTGCTTTGTCTAATTTCACGTGCTCCTAGGGTCCCGCATGCAGAGGTTCCACACCCGGCACTTCAGACCAGATTTCCTAGTGCAGAATGGCTGGGTCGACACCTCAGCTCCTGGGGCCCAGTGCAGACTCCACGATATAGAGCCTGAGCTACAGCCAACCCGGCCCTCGAGAGCTCCGCCGCCTCCCTCCCTCCCACTGACTCTGACAGGATCTCTACACAGCAGCCCAGCCCACAGCCCACGGGGTAGTGCATGCTCTCACCTCTCCATTCTCTGATCAAAATATAAAGTTTCCTTTGCTTGTGAACCAAACTCAGTCTCGATCTGTTGGCCCCAATGACACTGGGCAGGGGGACACTTGTTGGGGTCCACTCTGGAGGATCAGTAACAGAAATTGAGACTATTGTAACCTCAATGAACAGATGTGTGAGCCAAACTGTAGTTAACATAGAACAGTGTATAAGGCTCGGGTAAAATAAGATGTTTTTAACACTTCCATTTGATATTTCCATCACTTTTTATAAGCAAGTTCAGTGAAAAGGTTTGTCTTATTTGTCAGGTCAATATTAGAGAAACGAAGTGATTTCTTTCCAAGGATGTACAGCTAATAATCTTGGTTAAACCTTCAATCTTGTTTTAAATGCTTTTCCATTGAAAATGATACCTCTCTTTCAGCTCCCCCATTTCTGAGAAGTATAAAATCTTATAATTTATTATTACCAAAGGGGAAAGGTGGGAGGAGGGATAAATTAACAGTTTGGAATGAACACATACACACTGCTATGTATAAAATAGATCATCAACAAGGAACTACTGTATAGCACAGGGAACTACACTCAACATTTTGCAATAACCTATAAGGGGAAATAATCTGAAAAAGAATAGATATTTTTATTGACATCATCTATCAATGACAGTTAAAGTGTAGCCTAAGGGAAGCTGGTGGTGAGTGCTTCTGACCCTGAAGACTTCAATCATCTAAAGTTTGGACTCTGCCTACTTCCCAAGGCCCTTAATGAACATATGTGTAGCCGTAGCTTAAAAACTTCCCCAGTTTGGGTTTCGGGGAGACACTGATTTTGAAAAAGCCCTGGTGTTCTCCTTACATGAATGGGACTCTTCCTACTGCTAAAACATGTCTGTCACACCCAGAGGATGGTATACCGTCTGATCGGGAAGAGTTTGGAAAAGGCATCTCATCTCCTCATCTCCTGGTGCTCGGGTTCACCCCTCCAGCGTCTTTACTAACAGTCTCCCCACTTGGAGATGTCAGCACTGTCAACATCCTGTTGCGTACAGTTTGGAATTTGTCCAGAGGATGAAGCGGAAGGATGAGGAACAATGAGAGACAAGTCCTAGGTGTTCAGACAGGCACATGTCACTCTAATTTCCAATCAGGAAGACGAATTGACCAAAGGCTAGGGTTGCCCATGGAAACAGTATAGGGCTTGAGGAAATCCCGCTGCTTTGTGGCCAGTTCCCATAAACACGAGTTGAACAATGGAACTCAGGGGCAGTAAAATTCACAAAACTGCAGAGTTGAAAATATCCATCACTGAAAAATGTCTTGAGGAAAGTCAGAGAAAAGGACTTGTAAGCAAGGGAGAATGGCAGGAAAGGGATTTGAGGAGGTAGAAAGGACTCGCCATTAAGCACAAGAAAAGGAGCTGAACATTGCCAACATTGCAGTTGGCCAAAAAGGGTGTATGCGTTCTTTTCTGTATATATTCAAGAAAAGGGCATACACTTTTTTAGCCAACCAAACAGGTGGGCACTGGAAGTCAATACTACAAAAGATATCACTTCGCATCAGTCAGAAGAGCCATCCTCATAAAGCGTAAACAACAGAAATGCAGGACAGGGCAACGAGAAGAGGGAGCCCTGTGAGACTTATAGTGGAAATGTATATTGCCAACGGCCATTCTGGAGAAGTGTATTGTGTTTACTAAAGCATCTAAAAAATGAGCTACAGAGCATAGGGCACTTGCACTCATGGGCGTATATCTTGGGAAAAACAAAAATCGAGAGGACACAGGCACCCCAATGTTTACCCCCTCTCTGTTTAAAAGATCCTCGACTAGGATATAACTTAAATGTCTCTGGAGGGAAAAAATGGATAGAGATGTGGTACTTAGGTAGAGTGGAATATTATTCAGCCTGGAAATCAATGAAATATGGCCAGTTGTAACAACTCCGGAGGAGTTACGTATGATCATTCTAAGTGACAGAATTCAAAAAGAAAAAGACACATATCATAAGATATCACTTAAAGGTGGAATCCAAAATGGCTACACATGAAATAAATTACAAAACAAAAACATAGTCAAATATGTAGAAAACACGCATAAGGCTGCTAAACGGGAAAGGTGGGGAG
The DNA here is from genome assembly GCF_949987515.2 of Delphinus delphis. Lineage (NCBI taxonomy): Eukaryota > Metazoa > Chordata > Mammalia > Artiodactyla > Delphinidae > Delphinus > Delphinus delphis. The sequence goes on along the minus strand of NW_027193227.1, from coordinate 12,457 downwards.
GGGTGAGGCATCATCCAGGAGGTTGAAATTAGCAAAGATACCATTGCAAATACCAAACTGATAATCAACAAGGCCTACACGGTAGCTAAAAGAACTGCACTCAGCACACTCAAGTCACCGGAAAAGAATATATACGACTGGTAAGAATCTGAAAAAGAATTTATTGATGTCTCTCTGTACGCGAATCAAGTGGATGTACAGCAGCAAGAAACAGAGCTTTGAAAATCAGCTGTAACCAATATAGTAATAAATTGAAAAAAATAAACGACAGAGAGACAGAGAAAACCTCTTACAACTTTTCCTCAGGGACGGTGATGCAACATGGATTGAACACATCTAGACCCACAGCAGGATGAGACATAAGGCTGGAAACTGTTTGCGCTAAGAGAAATGTGAGGTTGGGTGAGGAAATGCACACCCTTTAAAGTAATACTACCTGGTACCCATTCAATGGGTCCCAAATCTGCAGGTTCAAGGGATCTTCCTACAGCTAAAACATGCATGGAAAACCCAGAGGACTGTACACCATGTGATCGGGAGATGTGTCTAAAATGCACCTCATTTATCCTCTCCTGGTGCTCCTGTTCACCATTCCAGCCACGCTACTTAGAATCTCCCCACTTGGAGAATCAGCACATTTAAACTTCTGTTTCACACATTTTGCAAATTGTGAGGAGGATGAACGGGAAGAGGGGGAACCAATGAGAGAAGAGTTGTAGGGGTTTGGACGGGCACATATCACTCTAATTTCCCATTAAGAATAAGAATTAAAGAAAGGCTCAGCCTGCCTCGCCGGAGCCAAAATAGGGCCTGAAGCAATCCTGCGGGTTTGAGGCCAGCTCACAAAAGAGCAACTTAAAAAATGGAGCTCAGGGTCACTGCAATTCACAAACCTGCAGAGTTATAAATGAAAACTAACGTCCAAAAATATGTTGAGGTAAGGCAAAGAAGAGGATCTGAATGCAAGACAGAATTGCAAGAAACAGATTTCAAGAGATAGATTGGACTCGTCTTTAACGCACATGAAAAGCGGCAGAATTTCGACAATGATGCAGTTGGCCCAAAAGGGCGTATGCGTTTTTTCCTGATTATATCCAGGAAAAAACGCATACGCACTTTATGGGCAACGAAGCAAGCAAGCAATGCAAATGTGCACAACAAAGAAGTCTCACTTCCCACCGGTCAAAAGGGCCATCCTAAAAAATTGTAAAAACCAGAAATGCAGGACAGGCCATGGAGAACAGGGAGCCTTTATACGCTGATGGGCAGTGTGTGAACTGCCGAGAGCCACTCTGGAGAAGTGTATGGTGGTTCCTAAATCATCTAAAAAACAGAGCTACAGAGCATAGGACACTTCCAATCATGGGAGTATATCTAGGGAAGTCTAAAAATCAACAAGACACAAGCACACCACAGTTTAGGGCTACTCTGTTTACAAGAACCTCAACTTCAGTACACCTTAAATATCCCAGGAAAGAGAACAATGGATAAAGAAGATGTGGTACTTATGTACAATGGAATATCTCTTCACCATGAAATCAATGTAATAAGGCTAGTAGAAGGATAAAGAGTGGATTTAGGTCCGATAATACTACTTGAAATAAGTCAAACAGAAAAAGAAACATATCATAAGATATCACTTATAGAGGGAGGGTAAATATGGCTGCACAAGAAATGAATTACAGAACAGAACAGTGTCTCACATTTAGAAAACACACTTATGTCAGCTTAAGGGGAAAGGAGAGGTGGGGTGATGCATAAAACCAGAGTTTGAAATTAGCACAGATACCGTTCAATAAACCAAATAGGTATTAGACAATATCTACACCTTGCTCAATGAACAGGCCTCAACACACCCTATACACCGCAGAGAAATATATTTGAGGAATAAGAATCTTAAAACCCATGTATTGATATATCTCCATAAGGGAATCAAGTGTGTGCAGAGCGGCACAAACACAGCAGTGAAAAGGAGCTAAACCCCATTATAGAAATAAATTTTAAAAACAAAACGCTGAAACAATGAAAGAGAGAAAAATTCTTACAAAATTCGCTCAGGGGCTGTGATGCAACCTGGATTGACCACATATAAACCCACAGCTGGATAAGACATAAGGCTGGACACTTGGGGCTGACAGGATTGGTGAGCTTTGGTGAGCAACTGCCGAAAGTTTAATGCAATACTTCATGCTACTCAGTCCAAGGGTCCCAACACTCCAGGTTGAAGGGAATCTTCCTACAGCTAAACCATGCTTGGGAAACCCAGCGACTGGTATACCATATGATCGGGAAAGGTTTCTAAAACGCACCTCATTTTTCCTCTCCTGGGGCTCCGGATCGACATTCCAGCCGCTTTACTAACAACATCCCCACATGGAGTCAATGCCTTTAAGTTCTGGTATCGCACAGTCTGCAGTTAGTGCAGAGGATGAATGGGAATAGGGGGAACCAGTGAGAAACTAGCTGTAGCGGTTTCAATGGGCACATGTCACTCTAATATCACATCAGTAAGAAGAATTAACCAAAGGCACAGCAGGTGCCCCAGAAGAAAAATAGGGCTTCAAGGAATCCTTTGGTTATGGGGCAATACCACAAAAATAAGAGCTAAAAAATGGAGCTAAGGGCCACTGCAATTCAAAAACCTGCAGAGTTATAAAGGCCAACTATTTTTAAAAAATATATTGAGGTAAGGCTATGAAGAGGCATTGAAAGCAAGGCAGAATTGCAGGAAACCGATTTCAGGAGGTAGACTGGAATTGCATTGAAAGCATATGAAGAGAGTCAGAAACTCGACAATGATGCACTTGGCCAAAAAGGGCGTATGTGTTTTTTCCTGAATATATTCAGGAAAAAACGCATACGAACTTTTTGGCCAACCAAGCAAGCTTGCAAAGGAAATCTGCACTACAATGAAGTCTCACTTCCCCCCGGTCAAAAGGGCCATCTGAAAAAAGTGTAAAATCCATAAAGGCACGACAGGCCATGGAGAACTGGGAGCCTTCTTATGCTGATGGGCGCGATGTAAATTGCCAACAGCCACTCTGGAGAAGTGTATGGTGTTTCCTGAAACATCTAAAAAACAAAGCAACAGAGCCTAGGGCACTTCCACTTATGGTCCTATAGCTTAGGGAAATTAAAATCAAAAAGACACAGCCACCCCAAAGTTTGGGACGGCTCTGTTTACAAGAACCTCGTTTACAGTACAAGTTCAATATCGCAGAAAGTGAAAAATGGATAAAGAACTTGTGGTACTTACGTACAATGCAATATCACTCAGCAATGAAATCTATGTCATCAGGCCCGTAGCAGCATAATGAGTGGATGCAGGTATGATGATTCGAACTGAAATAAGTCACACAGAAAAGAAACATCATAAGGTATCACTAATACACAGAATGTGAACTTGGCTACACATGAACTGAATTACAAAACAGAACAGTGTCTCAAGTTTAGAAAACCAACTTATGCTTGCTTAAGGGGAAAGGTGAGTTGGGGTGCTGCATAAAACCAGAGATTGAAATGAGCACAGATAAAGTTCCTTAAGCCAAATATGGAATAGACAAGAGCTACTCCTTGCTCAACGAAATGGACTCAACACCCCATATTAAACGCCTAAGAATGTACCTGACTAGTAAGTATCTTAAAACCTATGGATTGCTATGTCTCCAAAAGAGAATGAAGCGTGTGTACAGGGGCATAAACGCAGCAGTGATAGGATTGGAGAGGTTCGGTGAGCAAATGAAGACCCTTTGAAGTCATATTGCATGGTACCCATTCCACGGGTCTCAACTCTCCAGGTTTAAGGTATTCTTCCTTCAGCTAAAACATGCATGTGGAACCCAGAGTATGATCAACCGTGTGAACGGGAGACGTGTTCAAATATGTCTCAGTTTTCCTCCCCTGGTACTCGGGTGCAACATTCCAGACGCTTTACTAACACTCTCCCCACTTGGAGAGTCAGCACCTTTAACCTCCTGTTTGGCCCCGTTTGCAATTTCTGCGGAAGATGAACAGGAATAGGGAGAACCAATGAGAGACTAGCTGGAGGTGTCTGGACGGGCAAATTTAACTCTCATTTCCCAGCAGAATGAGGAAATAACCAAAGGCTCAGCATGCCGTGCCGGAACCAGATTAGGGCCTGAAGCCATCCAGCGGTGTTGCAGCCAGCTCACAAGAAAACGAGTTGAAGAAAGGAGCTCAGGGGCACTGTAATTCACAAACCTGCAGAGTTATAAATGACAGCTATCGTCCAAAAATAGACTGAAGTAAGGCTGCCAAGAGGACTTGAAAGCGGGACAGAATTGCAGGAAACCGATTTCAGGAGGTAGACTGGAATTGCATTGAAAGCATAGGAAAAGAGGCAGAACGTCCACAATGATGCACTTGGCCAAAAAGGGCGTATGCGTTTTTTCCTGAATATATTCAGGAAAAAACGCATACGCCCTTTTTGGCCAACCAAGCAAGCTTGCAAAGGAAATCTGCACTACAATGAAGTCTCACTTCCCCCCGGTCAAAAGGGCCATCTGAAAAAAGTGTAAAATCCAGAAAGGCAGGACAGGCCATGGAGAACTGGGAGCCTTGTTATGCTGATGGGCGGGATGTAAATTGCCAACAACCACTTGGGAGAAGTGTATGGTGTTTCCTGAAGCATCTAAAAAACAAAGCAACAGAGCCTAGGGCACTTCCACTTATGGTCCTATAGCTTACGGAATTTAAAATCAAAAAGACACAGCCACCCCAAAGTTTGGAACGGCTCTGTTTACAAGAACCTCGTTTACAGTACAAGTTCAACATCGCAGAAAGTGAAAAATGGATAAAGAAGTTGTGGTATTTACTTACAAAGCAATATCACTCAGCAATGAAATCTGTGTCATCAGGCCCTTAGCAGCACAATGAGTGGATTCAGGTATTATGATTCTAACTGAAATAAGTCACACAGAAAAAGAAACATCATAAGATATCAGTAATACACGGAATGTAAACTTGGCTACACAGGAACTGAATTACAGAACAGAACAGGGTCTCAAATTTAGAAAACCAACTTATGCTTGCTTAAGGGGAAAGGTGAGTTGGGGTGCTGCATAAAACCAGAGATTGAAATGAGCACAGATAAAGTTCCTTAAGCCAAATATGGAATAGACAAGAGCTACTCCTTGCTCAACGAAATGGACTCAACACCCCATATTAAACGCCTAAGAATGTACCTGACTAGTAAGTATCTTAAAACCTATGGATTGCTATGTCTACGAAAGAGAATCAAGGGTGTGTACAGGGGCATAAACGCAGCAGTGATAGGATTGGAGAGTTCCGGTGAGCAAATGAAGACCCTTTGAAGTCATATTGCATGGTACCCATTCCAGGGGTCTCAACTCTCCAGGTGTTAGGTATTCTTCCTTCAGCTAAAACATGCATGTGGAACCCAGAGTATGATCAACCATGAGAACGGGAGACGTGTTCAAATATGTCTCAGTTTTCCTCCCCTGGTACTCGGGTGCAACATTCCAGACACTTTACTAACACTCTCCTGACTTGGAGAGTCAGTGCCTTTAACCTCCTGTTTGGCCCAGTTTGCAATTTCTGCGGAAGATGAACAGGAATAGCGAGAACCAATGAGAGGCTAGCTGGAGGTGTCTGAACGGGCAAATTTAACTCTCATTTCCCACCAGGAAGAGGAATTAACCAAAGGCTCAGCGTGCCGGGCCGGAACCAGATTAGGGCCTGAAGCCATCCTGCGGTGTTGCGGCCAGGTCACAAGAAAGCGAGTTGAAGAAAGGAGCTCAGGGGCACTGTAATTCACAAACTTGCAGAGTTATAAATGACAGCTATCGTCCAAAAATAGACTGAAGTAAGGCTGCCAAGAGGACTTGAAAGCGGGGCAGAATTGCAGGAAACCGATTTCAGGAGGTAGACTGGAATTGCATTGAAAGCATAGGAAAAGAGGCAGAACGTCCACAATGATGCACTTGGCCAAAAGGGCGTATGCGTTTTTTCCTGAATATATTCAGGAAAAAACGCATACGCCCTTTTTGGCCAACCAAGCAAGCTTGCAAAGGAAATCTGCACTACAATGAAGTCTCACTTCCCCCCGGTCAAAAGGGCCATCTGAAAAAAGTGTAAAACCCAGAAAGGCAGGACAGGCCATGGAGAACTGGGAGCCTTGTTATGCTGATGGGCGGGATGTAAATTGCCAACAGACACTCGGGAGATGTGTATGGTGTTTCCTGAAACATCTAAAAAACAAAGCAACAGAGCCTAGGGCACTTCCACTTATGGTCCTATAGCTTAGGGAAATTAATATCAAAAAGACACAGCAACCCCAAAATTTGGGATGGCTCTTTTTACAGAAATCTCTTCTACGGCACAAGTTAAATATCCCAGAGGGCAAATAATGGATAAAGAAGTTGCGGTACTTATGTACAACAGAATACCACTCAGCAATGAATCTATGTCACCAGGCCTGTACCAGCATAATGAGTGCATTGAGGCACGATGATTCTAAGTGAAATAAGTCACACAGAAAAAGAAACATCATAAGGTATCACTAATACACGGGTTGTGAACTTGGCTACACATGAACTGAATTACAAAACAGAACAGGGTCTCAAGTTTAGAAAACCAACTTATGCCTGCGTAAGGGGGAAGGTGAGTTGGGGTGCTGCATAAAAGCAGAGTTTGAAATTAGCACAGATACCGTTCCATAAGCCAAATATGTAATAGACAAGAGCTACCCCTTGCTCAACGAAATGGATTCAACAATGAGGTATCACCTCACACCTGGTAGAATAGGCATCATTGAAAATCTACAAACAAAAAATGCTGGAAAGGGTGTGGAGAAAAGGAACCCTCTTCCACTATTGTTGGGAATATAAATTGATACAGTCATTATGGAGAACAATATGGAATTTCTTAAGAAACTAACAATAGAATTACCATATGATACAGCAATCCCAGTACTGGACATATACCCAGACAAAACCATAAATCAAAAAGAGTCATTCACCGCAATGTTCATTGCATCACTATTTACAATATCGAGGTAATGGAAGCAACCTAAATGCCCACAGACAGACGAATGCATAAAGCTGTGGTACATATATAAAATGGAATATTACTAAGCCATGAAAAGGAATGAAATTGGGTCATTTGTAGAGACGTCGATGGATCTAGAGACTGTCATACAGAGTGAAGTAAGTCAGAAAGAGAAAAACAAATCTTGTATATTCATGCATATATGTGGAACCTAGAAAAACTGTACAGATTAACCATTTTGCAAGGCATAAATAGAGCAACAGATGTAGACAACAAACGTATGGACAACAAGGGGGGAAAGCTGTTGGGGGGGTGGTGGTGGGAGGAGTTGAGAGACTGGGATTGGCATGTATACATTTATATGTATAAAATAGATAACCAATAAGAACCTGCTGTATAAAAATATAAAATAAAATTCAAAATTAAAAAGAAATAAAATTTAAAAAATAAAACAGAAAAAACAATTATTCCCTGCACATACATGTATTTATATGAATAAATTATTTCCATGCTTATATCTGTAAATACAAAAAAGAGGAATAAAATCTACCTTGAACCAAAAACGAAAAAGAGAAAAAAAACACAGAACCCACCAGTTACACAGAGGAAAACCGTATCAGGGCACTTGCTCCAGTTGTAAACAATTCTGAAGTTGGTCAGTGGTGGGGAATCGTCTCCCATTCAGCCAGCAGCCCCCACGCAACAAGCGTCCTCATTGCAAAGCTGGGGCACCGTGCCGAGGCATCTGTGAGTAAACGTGAGCTGAGCCCCAGGCCAGTTGCTGCTGAACTATTCCCACCCGTCCCAGGTAAAACACCTGAATATATACAAGGACTTGAAAGCCTAGAGGAAGGGCCATAGAGCCACACGAGTGACAGCATGCCGGCCGACTTGGTGCCTGCAGGCCAGCCAGGATGGTCCTGGCCCTGGGTGCTCTTCTGGAAGATTTCCATTTCCCTGCCTGAGATACCCGTCCTGTCCCTGCCCCCACTGCTTTTTTCCTTCCTCACCTCTGCCCAGGGAGAAATTCCAGCAGCAGGTATGGGTGACACATCCTCTTCTTTAGCAGGTGGCAGCCTGGCAACTGCTGCAGAAAGTCCAGCAGAGCCCCACTCACACTGGGCCACCCACAAAGCCGTGGCCTCTCACTCCCTCCCACCAGCCCAGCCCCGAGACTGCTGACAGGGCAGAGAAAATGGCGTCAGGCACGGCTGCAGGGGCTCTTGCTGCCTGGAGTGGTATTTATATTGATCTCAACCCAGGCACACCTGGGGAGGGCTGGCCGGCACGGTAAGGCTGCCCAGGTCAGCCAATCATCACCCCTCAGGGGCTCACAGTTGCAGAAAATGGAACTTGCTGAACCGGCCAGGTCCAAGGAACAGGTGTGGGCTCCTGAGAGTCAGGATAGACAAGGGGCTGCAGCTTTGGCTTGTTTTCTAATCATTTTATCTGGCCCATGAGTGGGAGACAACTTCAAGAAAACCCTCTCCTAATGAGAGGAACCCAGGAGTCAGGCAGAGGAGGGGTGGGTGGTGGTTGGAGACAGAGGCCTGGTGCCCCGGGTGCAGTGGAAGTCTCTGGAAGACCAGGTGGAGGGAGGCCTCACGGAGTGATGCCCAGGGTCACAGACCTGTCGCAGCTGCTGTTTGTTAGTTCAAGTCCTGCTCTGAGGTGCTCTGTGTCAGCTCTGAGCGACAGGTGAGCTGGGGGTGCTCTGCAATGAGGGCTATGTGCACGGTTCCTGTGTGCCCAGCCCTGCCACGGTACCTGCAAGGGTAGCTCTGTATCCTGGGAGGGGCCTGACCACGAGAGCCCCGTGGGCTGGGGTGGGGGTGGGGTACCTGCCCAGGTGAGCTCCATATTCTGGGATTGGTCTGACCACGAGAGCCCCATGGGCTGCTGGGGACCTGGTAAAGGATGTCAGGACAGTCAGTGAAGCCACCGAGGATATACCTCCAGTTGCTCCTAATTCCTACACCCTGCTGGTCATTCTACCAACCACCAGGACATGGTATTCTGTATTAGTCTTCAATGATGCCTTCTTTTGTATTCCATTAGTCCCAGAGTCACAAGAAATTTTGGCTTGTGAGTGGCAGGACTCAACATACAACTAAAACAATACTTCCGGGCCGTCTGGCCCCAAGGGTGCAAAAATTCCCACACCATCTTTGGGGAAAGCTTAGCTAAAGACCTAAAAGTTCTACCTCTGGAAAAGGAAACCCTCCTTCAATATGCAGACGACATTCTGATCACCAGCCCTACTAAGGAGGCCTCTGAACTACCAAGCCAATAAAGGATAGAAGTTGTCCAAGAAAAAGCTCAAATATCACAGACTGCGGTGACCTGCCTGGGCTTCATTCTCACAGAAGGTCAGAGAAGCCCATCCCAGGAAAGGGAAGAAACCATTTTCAGCCTTACCCCTTTCTAAAACTAGAAGACAGCTTAGGGGTTCCTGGGGAGGCCAGGGTTTGCTGCTTCTGGATCCCTAGCTACAGTCTACTAGCTGGGCCTCTATATGAAACACTGAAAGGAAAAGATGATGATCCTTTTGAATAGAATCCAGAAGTGGCCTTTCAAGAATGGAAAGAGCAGTCAATTCAGACCCTTGCCCTGGAACTCCCTAATTTAGCTAAACCCTTTGACCTTTACATTCCCGGTGAAAGGTGAATCGCCATTGGAGAATTAGTGCAAAAACTGGGACCACTTGAAATGGAACAATGCAAGAATGCCATCCAGGTAGGATAAACTACGGTCACTAAGGGGCTTGGCCCACTGCCACATCTGGCCAAGATACTGGCGGTATCTAAAAACCTGGAAATCAGCAGCCCAAAAGGCCACCTCCCTCCTAAGGGAAAAGGACCCCACGTGGTGATCCTAACCACCAACCATGCCCTGAAGTTGCAGGGTTCGCTCCGTGGGCACACCGACCTCGAGTGAGGAGGCCCTCCAACTCCAACATCCAGAGAGATAACCGGGGGCAACAGGGCACCATGACGACTCGTGTGAACATCACTTGACCTGGAGTTTCTCTCATAAAACAACAAGAGTGTGTCCCAAAAGAGTAGACTACTGCTTGCAGGACTTACTGCACCCAGAGGGGAGCTAATAATCTTGGCGGGGGAACAGTATACCACACTGTCACCATAGAAAAGCCTACAGACACCGTGATGATGGTGGCCAATAAGACCGGCTGGACTCCTGTTTACTTCAAAAGGCTGTTGACTCAGTAGCCATCATGGTCCTTGATCACCACTGACCCTGGACTGTCTGGGAGTTGAGCGGGCAGGGCTCTGACACCTGGTGCTGTTTGTACGTTAATTCAGGGGCCTAACTGAAGAAAGCGCAGACTACTGGTCAGAGCATCTAGGCTGGCAGAGACGGTCAGCCTAAGGTGGCCGAACAAATGTGGGGCGGGGTGAAACCGGCCCCCACAGCGTCTCTGCACATCTCTTTCCTGGACCCTTAAAGGTCATTAGAATCTATAACACTTCCAATGCTGGTGCTCAGGTGGACGAGCAGGGAGGCAGGGGTCCTGGGGACAATCAACGTCACCGGGAGGCTGCTGGGGAGAAGCTCTGACCCTCGCCCCAGGGTATGAGGGCTCCCAACTCAGCACTCAGCAGTTACAGAAGAAGGGTCTGCACCCTCAGCACTCCAAGAATGAGGAACGGGACAAAAGGCAGAGGAGGGGTTTGTCCCCAGCAAAGCCCATTAAAAATCCCTGGGAGATAAAAATAGAATCTGGGCAATAAAGTCAAGTCTAACCTTTTTTATCCTTTGTGCTTTGTCTAATTTCACGTGCTCCTAGGGTCCCGCATGCAGAGGTTCCACACCCGGCACTTCAGACCAGATTTCCTAGTGCAGAATGGCTGGGTCGACACCTCAGCTCCTGGGGCCCAGTGCAGACTCCACGATATAGAGCCTGAGCTACAGCCAACCCGGCCCTCGAGAGCTCCGCCGCCTCCCTCCCTCCCACTGACTCTGACAGGATCTCTACACAGCAGCCCAGCCCACAGCCCACGGGGTAGTGCATGCTCTCACCTCTCCATTCTCTGATCAAAATATAAAGTTTCCTTTGCTTGTGAACCAAACTCAGTCTCGATCTGTTGGCCCCAATGACACTGGGCAGGGGGACACTTGTTGGGGTCCACTCTGGAGGATCAGTAACAGAAATTGAGACTATTGTAACCTCAATGAACAGATGTGTGAGCCAAACTGTAGTTAACATAGAACAGTGTATAAGGCTCGGGTAAAATAAGATGTTTTTAACACTTCCATTTGATATTTCCATCACTTTTTATAAGCAAGTTCAGTGAAAAGGTTTGTCTTATTTGTCAGGTCAATATTAGAGAAATGAAGTGATTTCTTTCCAAGGATGTACAGCTAATAATCTTGGTTAAACCTTCAATCTTGTTTTAAATGCTTTTCCATTGAAAATGATACCTCTCTTTCAGCTCCCCCATTTCTGAGAAGTATAAAATCTTATAATTTATTATTACCAAAGGGGAAAGGTGGGAGGAGGGATAAATTAACAGTTTGGAATGAACACATACACACTGCTATGTATAAAATAGATCATCAACAAGGAACTACTGTATAGCACAGGGAACTACACTCAACATTTTGCAATAACCTATAAGGGGAAATAATCTGAAAAAGAATAGATATTTTTATTGACATCATCTATCAATGACAGTTAAAGTGTAGCCTAAGGGAAGCTGGTGGTTTGTGCTTCTGACCCTGAAGACTTCAATCATCTAAAGTTTGGACTCTGCCTACTTCCCAAGGCCCTTAATGAACATATGTGTAGCCGTAGCTTAAAAACTTCCCCAGTTTGGGTTTCGGGGAGACACTGATTTTGAAAAAGCCCTGGTGTTCTCCTTACATGAATGGGACTCTTCCTACTGCTAAAACATGTCTGTCACACCCAGAGGATGGTATACCGTCTGATCGGGAAGAGTTTGGAAAAGGCATCTCATCTCCTCATCTCCTGGTGCTCGGGTTCACCCCTCCAGCGTCTTTACTAACAGTCTCCCCACTTGGAGATGTCAGCACTGTCAACATCCTGTTGCGTACAGTTTGGAATTTGTCCAGAGGATGAAGCGGAAGGATGAGGAACAATGAGAGACAAGTCCTAGGTGTTCAGACAGGCACATGTCACTCTAATTTCCAATCAGGAAGACGAATTGACCAAAGGCTAGGGTTGCCCATGGAAACAGTATAGGGCTTGAGGAAATCCCGCTGCTTTGTGGCCAGTTCCCATAAACACGAGTTGAACAATGGAACTCAGGGGCAGTAAAATTCACAAAACTGCAGAGTTGAAAATATCCATCACTGAAAAATGTCTTGAGGAAAGTCAGAGAAAAGGACTTGTAAGCAAGGGAGAATGGCAGGAAAGGGATTTGAGGAGGTAGAAAGGACTCGCCAT
>NW_027193226.1:0-18000 GCF_949987515.2 Delphinus delphis | reverse complement strand
GAAAACTGAGACATATTTGAACACGTCTCCCATTCACACGGTTGATCATACTCTGGGTTCCACATGCATGTTTTAGCTGAAGGAAGAATACCTTAAACCTGGAGAGTTGAGACCCGTGGAATGGGTACCATGCAATATGACTTCAAAGGGTCTTCATTTGCTCACCGAACCTGTCCAATCCTATCACTGCTGCGTTTATGCCCCTGTACACATGCTTGATTCTCTTTTGGAGGCAGAGCAATCCATAGGTTTTAAGATACTTACTAGTCAGGTACATTCTTAGGCGTTTAATATGGGGTGTTGAGTCCATTTCGTTGAGCAAGGAGTAGCTCTTGTCTATTCCATATTTGGCTTAAGGAATTTTATCTGTGCTCATTTAAATCTCTGGTTTTATGCAGCACCCCAACTCACCTTTCCCCTTAGCAAGCATAAGTTGGTTTTCTAAATTTGAGACCCTGTTCTGTTTTGGAATTCAGTTCCTGTGTAGCCAAGGTTACATTCCGTGTATTAGTGATATCTTATGATGTTTCTTTTTCTCTGTGATTTATTTCAGTTAGAATCATCGTTCCTGAATCCACTCATTATGCTGCTACCGGCCTGATGACATAGATTTCATTGCTGAGTGATACTGCATTGTACATAAGTACCACAAGTCCTTTATCCATTTTTCACTTTCTAGGATATTGAACTTGTACTGTAAACAAGGTTCTTGTAAACAGAGGCGTCCCAAACTTTGGGGTAGCTGTGTCTTTTTGATTTTAATTTCCCTAAGCTATAGGACCATAAGTGGTATTGCCCTTGGCTCTGTTGCTTTGTTTTTTAGATGTTTCAGGAAACACCATATACTTCTCCCGAGTGTCTGTTGGCAATTTACGTCCCGCCCATCAGCATAACAAGGCTCCCATTTCTCCATGGCCTGTCCTGCCTTTCTGGATTTTACACTTTTTTCAGATGGCCCTTTTGACCAGGGGGAAGTGAGACTTCATTGTAGTGCAGATTTCCTTTGCAAGCTTGCTTGGTTGGCCAAAAAGAGCGTATGCGTTTTTTCCTGAATATATTCAGGAAAAAACGCATACGCCCTTTTTGGCCAAGTGCATCATTGTGGACGTTCTGCCTCTTTTCCTATACTTTCAATGCAATTCCAGTCTACCTCCTGAAATCGGTTTCCTGCAATTCTGCCCTGCTTTCAAGTCCTCTTGGCAGCCTTACTTCAGTCTATTTTTGGACGATAGCTGTCATTTATAACTCTGCAGGTTTGTGAATTACAGTGCCCCTGAGCTCCTTTCTTCAACTCGCTTTCTTGTGACCTGGCCGCAACACCGCAGGATGGCTTCAGGCCCTAATCTGGTTCCGGCACGGCACGCTGAGCCTTTGGTTAATTCCTCTTCCTGGTGGGAAATGAGAGTTAAATTTGCCCGTCCAGACACCTCCAGCTAGTCTCTCATTGGTTCTCGCTATTCCTGTTCATCTTCCGCAGAAATTGCAAACTGGGCCAAACAGGAGGTTAAAGGGACTGACTCTCCAAGTCGGGAGAGTGTTAGTAAAGCGTCTGGAATGTTGCACCCGAGTACCAGGGTACGAAAACTGAGACATATTTGAACACGTCTCCCGATCACATGGTTGATCATACTCTAGGTTCCACATGCATGTTTTAGCTGAAGGAAGAATACCTTAAACCTGGGTAGTTGAAACCCGTGGAATGGGTACCATGCAATATGACTTCAAAGGGTCTTCATTTGCTCACTGAACCTCTCCAATCCTATCACTGCTGCGTTTATGCCCCTGTACACATGCTTGATTCTCTTTCGGAGACATAGCAATCCATAGGTTTTAAGATACTTATTAGTCAGGTACATTCTTAGGCGTTTAATATGCGATGTTGAGTCCATTTCGTTGAGCAAGGAGTAGCTCTTGTCTATTCCAAATTTGGCTTAAGGAACTTTATCTGTGCTCATTTCAATCTCTGGTTTTATGCAGCACCCCAACTCACCTTTACCCTTAAGCAAGCATAAATTGGTTTTCTAAATTTGAGACCCTGTACTGTTCTGTAATTCAGTTCCTGTGTAGCCAAGTTTACATTCCGTGTATTACAGATATCTTATGATGTTTCTTTTTCTGTGTGACTTATTTCAGTTAGAATCATCATACCTGAATCCACTCATTGTGCTGCTAACGGCCTGATGACATAGATTTCATTGCTGAGTGATATTGCTTTGTAAGTAAATACCACAAGTTCTTTATCCATTTTTCACTTTCTTCGATGTTGAACTTGTACTGTAAACGAGGTTTTTGTAAACAGAGGCGTCCCAAACTTTAGGGTGGCTGTGTCTTTTTGATTTTAATTTCCCTAAGCTATAGGACCATAAGTGGAAGTGCCCTAGGCTCTGTTGCTTTGTTTTTTAGGTGTTACAGGAAACACCATACACTTCTCCCGAGTGTCTGTTGGCAATTTACATCCCGCCCATCAGCATAACATGGCTCCCAGTTCTCCATGGCCTGTCTTGCTTTTCTGGATTTTACACTTTTTTCAGATGGCCCTTTTGACCGCGGGGAAGTGAGACTTCATTGTAGTGCAGATTTCCTTTGCAAGCTTGCTTGGTTGGCCTAAAAGGGCGTATGCGTTTTTTCCTGAATATATTCAGGAAAAAACGCATACGCCCTTTTTGGCCAAGTGCATCATTGTGGACGTTCTGCCTCTTTTCCTATGCTTTCAATGCAATTCCAGTCTACCTCCTGAAATCGGTTTCCTGCAATTCTGCCCCGCTTTCAAGTCCTCTTGGCAGCCTTACTTCAGTATATTTTTGGACGATAGCTGTCATTTATAACTCTGCAGGTTTGTGAATTACAGTGCCCCTGATCTCCTTTTTTCAACTCGCTTTCTTCTGAGCTGGCCGCAATACCGCAGAATGGCTTCAGGCCCTAATCTGGTTCCGGCACGGCGCGCTGAGCCTTTGGTTAATTCCTCTTCCTGGTGGGAAATGAGAGTTAAATTTGCCCGTCCAGACACCTCCAGCTAGTCTCTCATTAGTTCTCGCTATTCCTGTTCATCTTCCGCAGAAATTGCAAACTGGGCCAAACAGGAGGTTAAAGGCACTGACTCTCCAAGTCAGTAGAGTGTTAGTAAAGCGTCTGGAATGTTGCACCCGAGTACCAGGGTACAAAAACTGAGACATATTTGAACACGTCTCCCGATCACATGGTTGATCATACTCTAGGTTCCACATGCATGTTTTAGCTGAAGGAAGAATACCTTAAAACTGGGTAGTTGAAACCCGTGGAATGGGTACCATGCAATATGACTTCAAAGGGTCTTCATTTGCTCACCGAACCTCTCCAATCCTATCACTGCTGCGTTTATGCCCCTGTACACATGTTTGATTCTCTTTTGGAGACATAGCAATCCATAGGTTTTAAGATACTTACTAGTCAGGTACATTCTTAGGCGTTTAATATGCTGTGTTGAGTCCATTTCGTTGAGCAAGGAGTAGTTCTTGTCTATTCCATATTTGGCTTAAGGAACTTTATCTGTGCTCATTTCGATCTCTGGTTTTATGCAGCACCCCAACTCACCTTTCCCCTTAACTTAGCAGAAGTTGGTTTTCTAAATTTGAGACCCTGTTCTGTTTTGGAATTCAGTTCCTGTGTAGCCAAGTTTACATTCCGTGTATTAGTGATATCTTATGATGTTTCTTTTTCTCTGTGACTTATTTCAGTTAGAATCATCATACCTGAATCCACTCATTGTGCTGCTAAGGGCCTGATGACATAGATTTCATTGCTGAGTGATATTGCTTTGTAAGTAAATACCACAACTTCTTTATCCATTTTTCACTTTCTGCGATGTTGAACTTGTTCTGTAAACGAGGTTCTTGTAAACACAGGCGTCCCAAACTTTGGGGTGGCTGTGTCTTTTTGATTTTAATTTCCCTAAGCTATAGGACCATAAGTGGAAGTGCCCTAGGCTCTGTTGCTTTGTTTTTTAGATGTTTCAGGAAACACCATACACTTCCCCCGAGTGTCTGTTGGCAATTTACATCCCGCCCATCAGCATAACAAGGCTCCCAGTTCTCTATGGCCTGTCCTGCCTTTCTGGATTTTACACTTTTTTCAGATGGCCCTTTTGACCGCGGGGAAGTGAGACTTCATTGTAGTGCAGATTTCCTTTGCAAGCTTGCTTGGTTGGCCAAAAAGGGCGTATGCGTTTTTTCCTGAATATATTCAGGAAAAAACACATACGCCCTTTTTGGCCAAGTGCATCATTGTGGACGTTCTGCCTCTTTTCCTATGCTTTCAATGCAATTCCAGTCTACCTCCTGAAATCGGTTTCCTGCAATTCTGCCGCACTTTCAAATCCTCTTGGCAGCCTTACTTCGGTATATTTTTGGACGATAGCTGTCATTTATAACTCTGCAGGTTTGTGAATTACAGTGCCCCTGAGCTCCTTTCTTCAACTCGCTTTCTTGTGAGCTGGCCGCAACCCCGCAGAATGGCTTCAGGCCCTAATCTGGTTCTGGCACAGCACGCTGAGCTTTTGGTTATTTCCTCTTCCTTGTGGGAAATGAGATTTAAATTTGCCCGTCCAGACACCTCCAGCTAGTCTCTCATTGGTTCTCCCTATTCCTGTTCATCTTCCGCAGAAATTGCAAACTGGGCCAAACAGGAGGTTAAAGGCGCTGACTCGCCAAGTGGGGAGAGTGTTATTAAAGCCTCTGCAATGTTGCACCCGAGGTACCAGGGGAGGAAAACTGAGACATATTTGAACACGTCTCCCGTTCACACGGTTGATCATACACTGGATTCCACATGCATGATTTAGCTGAAGGAAGAATACCTTAAACCTGGAGTGTTGAGACCCGTGGAATGGGTACCATGCAATATGACTTCAAAGGGTCTTCATTTGCTCACCGAACCTCTCCAATCCTATCACTGCTGCGTTTATGCCCCTGTACACATGCTTGATTCTCTTTTGGAGACATAGCAATCCATAGGTTTTAAGATACTTACTAGTCAGGTACATTCTTAGGCGTTTAATATGCGGTGTTGAGTCCATTTCGTTGAGCAAGGAGTAGCTCTTGTCTATTACATATTTGGCTTAAGGAACTTTATCTGTGCTCATTTCGATCTCTGGTTTTATGCAGCGCCCCAACTCACCTTTCCCCTTAAGCAAGCATAAGTTGGTTTTCTAAATTTGAGACCCTGTTCTGTTCTGTAATTCAGTTCCTGTGTAGCCAAGTTTACATTCCGTGTATTACTGATATCTTATGATGTTTCTTTTCTGTGTGACTTATTTCAGTTAGAATCATCGTACCTGAATCCACTCATTATGCTGCTACGGGCCTGATGACATAGATTTCATTGCTGAGTGATACTGCATTGTACGTAAGTACCACAAGTTCCTTATCCATTTTTCACTTTCTGTGATATTGAACTTGTATGGTAAACGAGGTTCTTGTAAACAGAGGCGTCCCAAACTTTGGGGTGGCTGTGTCTTTTTGATTTTAATTTCCCTAAGCTATAGGACCATAAGTGGAAGTGCCCTAGATTCTGTTGCTTTGTTTTTTAGATGTTTCAGGAAACACCATACACTTCTCCCGAGTGTCTGTTGGCAATTTACATCCCGCCCATCAGCATAACAAGGCTCCCAGTTCTCCATGGCCTGTCCTGCCTTTCTGGATTTTACACTTTTTTCAGATGGCCCTTTTGACCGGGGGGAAGTGAGATTTCATTGTAGTGCAGATTTCCTTTGCAAGCTTGCTTGGTTGGCCAAAAAGGGCGTATGCGTTTTTTCCTGAATATATTCAGGAAAAAACGTATACGCCCTTATTGGCCAAGTGCATCATTGTGGACGTTCTGCCTCTTTTCCTATGCTTTCAATGCAATTCCAGTCTACCTCCTGAAATCGGTTTCCTGCAATTCTGCCGCGCTTTCACGTCCTCTTGGCAGCCTTACTTCAGTCTATTTTTGGACGATAGCTGTCATTTATAACTCTGCAGGTTTGTGAATTACAGTGCCCCTGAGCTCCTTTCTTCAACTCGCTTTCTTGTGAGCTGGCCGCAACACCGCAGAATGGCTTCAGGCCCTAATCTGGTTCTGGCACGGCACACTGAGCTTTTGGTTGTTTCCTCTTCCTGGTGGGAAATGAGAGTTAAATTTGCCCGTCCAGACACCTCCAGCTAGTCTCTCATTGGTTCTCGCTATTCCTGTTCATCTTCCGCAGAAATTGCAAACTGGGCCAAACAGGAGGTTAAAGGCGCTGACTCTCCAATTGGGGAGAGTGTTAGTAAAGCGTCTGGAATGTTGCACCCGAGTACCAGGGGAGGAAAACTGAGACATATTTGAACACGTCTCCCGTTCACACGGTTGATCATAAACTGGGTTCCACATGCATGTTTTAGCTGAAGGAAGAATACCTTAAACCTGGGTAGTTGAAACCCGTGGAATGGGTACCATGCAATATGACTTCAAAGGGTCTTCAGTTGCTCACCGAACCTCTCCAATCCTATCACTGCTGCGTTTATGCCCCTGTACACATGCTTGATTCTCTTTCGGAGACATAGCAATCCATAGGTTTTAAGATACTTACTAGTCAGGTACATTCTTAGGCGTTTAATATGGGGTGTTGAGTCCATTTCGTTGAGCAAGGAGTAGCTCTTGTCTATTCCATATTTGGCTTAAGGAACTTTATCTGTGCTCATTTCAATCTCTGGTTTTATGCAGCACCCCAACTCACCTTTCCCCTTAAGCAAGCATAAGTTGGTTTTCTAAATTTGAGACCCTGCTCTGTTTTGGAATTCAGTTCCTGTGTAGCCAAGTTTACATTCCGTGTATTAGTGATATCTTATGATGTTTCTTTTTCTGTGTGACTTATTTCAGTTAGAATCATCGTACCTGAATCCACTCATTATGCTACTATGGGCCTGATGACA
Organism: Delphinus delphis; assembly: GCF_949987515.2. Taxonomy (NCBI): domain Eukaryota; kingdom Metazoa; phylum Chordata; class Mammalia; order Artiodactyla; family Delphinidae; genus Delphinus; species Delphinus delphis. Next base: position 11,074 of record NW_027193226.1, on the reverse strand, counting down.
TAGATTTCATTGCTCAGTGATACTGCATTGTACGTAAGTACCACAAGTTCTTTATCCATTTTTCACTTTCTGTGATATTGAACTTGTACGGTAAACGAGGTTCTTGTAAACAGAGGCGTCCCAAACTTTGGGGTGGCTGTGTCTTTTTGATTTTAATTTCCCTAAGCTATAGGACCATAAGTGGAAGTGCCCTAGGCTCTGTTGCTTTGTTTTTTAGATGTTTCAGGAAACACCATACACTTCTCCCGAGTGTCTGTTGGCAATTTACATCCCGCCCATCAGCATAACAAGGCTCCCAGTTCTCCATGGCCTGTCCTGCCTTTCTGGATTTTACACTTTTTTCAGATGGCCCTTTTGACCGGGGGGAAGTGAGACTTCATTGTAGTGCAGATTTCCTTTGCAAGTTTGCTTGGTTGGCCAAAAAGGGCGTATGCGTTTTTTCCTGAATATATTCAGGAAAAAACGCATACGCCCTTTTTGGCCAAGTGCATCATTGTGGACGTTCTGCCTCTTTTCCTATGCTTTCAATGCAATTCCAGTCTACCTCCTGAAATCGGTTTCCTGCAATTCTGTCCCGCTTTCAAGTCCTCTTGGCAGCCTTACTTCAGTATATTTTTGGACGATAGCTGTCATTTATAACTCTGCAGGTTTGTGAATTACAGTGCCCCTGAGCTCCTTTCTTCAACTTGCTTTCTTGTGAGCTGGCCGCAAAACCACAGGATGGCTTCAGGCCCTAATCTGGTTCCAGCACGGCACGCTGAGCCTTTGGTTAATTCCTCTTCCTGGTGGGAAATGAGAGTTAAATTTGCCCGTCCAGAAACCTCCAGCTAGTCTCTCATTGGTTCTCGCTATTCCTGTTCATCTTCCGCAGAAATTGCAAACTGGGCCAAACAGGAGGTTAAAGGGACTGACTCTCCAAGTCGGGAGAGTGTTAGTAAAGTGTCTGGAATGTTGCACCCGAGTACCAGGGTACAAAAACTGAGACATATGTGAACACGTCTCCCGATCACATGGTTGATCATACTCTAGGTTCCACATGCATGTTTTAGCTGAAGGAAGAATACCTTAAACCTGGGTAGTTGAAACCCGTGGAATGGGTACCATGCAATATGACTTCAAAGGGTCTTCATTTGCTCACCGAACCTCTCCAATCCTATCACTGCTGTGTTTATGCCCCTGTACACATGCTTGAATCTCTTTCGGAGACATAGCAATCCATAGGTTTTAAGATACTTACTAGTCAGGTACATTCTTAGGCGTTTAATATGCGGTGTTGAGTCCATTTCGTTGAGCAAGGAGTAGCTCTTGTCTATTCCATATTTGGCTTAAGGAACTTTATCTGTGCTCATTTCAATCTCTGGTTTTATGCAGCACCCCAACTCACCTTTCCCCTTAAGCAAGCATAAGTTGGTTTTCTAAATTTGAGACCCTGTTCTGTTCTGTAATTCAGTTCCTGTGTAGCCAAGATTACATTCCGTGTATTAGTGATATCTTATGATGTTTCTTTTTCTGTGTGACTTATTTCAGTTAGAATCATCGTACCTGAATCCACTCATTGTGCTGCTAAGGGCCTGATGACATAGATTTCATTGCTGAGTGATATTGCTTTGTAAGTAAATACCACAACTTCTTTATCCATTTTACACTTTCTGCGATGTTGAACTTGTACTGTAAACGAGGTTTTTGTAAACAGAGCCGTTCCAACCTTTGGGGTGGCTGTGTCTTTTTGATTTTAATTTCCCTAAGCTATAGGACCATAAGTGGAAGTGCCCTAGGCTCTGTTGCTTTGTTTTTTAGATGTTTCAGGAAACACCATACACTTCTCCCGAGTGTCTGTTGGCAATTTACATCCCGCCCATCAGCATAACAAGGCTCCCAGTTCTCCATGGCCTGTCCTGCCTTTCTGGATTTTACACTTTTTTCAGATGGCCCTTTTGACCGGGGGGAAGTGAGACTTCATTGTAGTGCAGATTTCCTTTGCAAGCTTGCTTGGTTGGCCAAAAAGGGCGTATGCGTTTTTTCCTGAATATATTCAGGAAAAAACGCATACGCCCTTTTTGGCCAAGTGCATCATTGTGGACGTTCTGCCTCTTTTCCTATGCTTTCAGTGCAGTTCCAGTCTGCCTCCTGAAATCGGTTTCCTGCAATTCTGCCCCGCTTTCAAGTCCTCTTGGCAGCCTTACTTCAGTCTATTTTTGGACGATAGCTGTCATTTATAACTCTGCAGGTTTGTGAATTACAGTGCCCCTGAGCTCCTGTCTTCAACTCGCTTTTTTGTGACCTGGCCGCAACACCGCAGGATGGCTTCAGGCCCTAATCTGGTTCCGGCACGGCACTCTGAGCCTTTGGTTAATTCCTCTTCCTGGTGGGAAATGAGAGTTAAATTTGCCCGTCCAGACACCTCCAGCTAGTCTCTCATTGGTTCTCGCTATTCCTGTTCATCTTCCGCAGAAATTGCAAACTGGGCCAAACAGGAGGTTAAAGGCGCTGACTATGCACGTTGGGAGAGTGTTAGTAAAGCGTCTGGAATGTTGCACCCGAGTACCAGGGTACGAAAACTGAGACATATTTGAACACTTCTCCCCATCACATGGTTGATCATACTCTAGGTTCCACATGTATGTTTTAGCTGAAGGAAGAATACCTTAAACCTGGGTAGTTGAAACCCGTGGAATGGGTACCATGCAATATGACTTCAAAGGGTCTTCATTTGTTCACCGAACCTCTCCAATCCTATCACTGCTGCGTTTATGCCCCTGTACACATGCTTGATTCTCTTTTGGAGACATAGCAATCCATAGGTTTCAAGATACTTACTAGTCAGGTACATTCTTAGGCTTTTAACATGCGGTGTTGAGTCCATTTCGTTGAGCAAGGAGTAGCTCTTGTCTATTCTATATTTGGCTTAAGGAACTTTATCTGTGCTCATTTCAATCTCTGGTTTTATGCAGCACCCCAACTCACCTTTACCCTTAAGCAAGCATAAGTTGGTTTTCTATAATTGAGACCCTGTTCTGTTCTGTAATTCAGTTCCTGTGTAGCCAAGTTTACATTCCGTGTATTACTGATATCTTATGATGTTTCTTTTTCTGTGTGACTTATTTCAGTTAGAATCATCATACCTGAATCCACTCATTGTGCTGCTAAGGGCCTGATGACATAGATTTCATTGCTGAGTGATACTGCATTGTACGTAAGTACCACAACTTCTTTATCCATTTTTCACTTTCTGCGATGTTGAACTTGTTCTGTAAACGAGGTTCTTGTAAACACAGGCGTCCCAAACTTTGGGGTGGCTGTGTCTTTTTGATTTTAATTTCCCTAAGCTATAGGACCATAAGTGGAAGTGCCCTAGGCTCTGTTGCTTTGTTTTTTAGATGTTTCAGGAAACACCATACACTTCCCCCGAGTGTCTGTTGGCAATTTACATCCCGCCCATCAGCATAACAAGGCTCCCAGTTCTCTATGGCCTGTCCTGCCTTTCTGGATTTTACACTTTTTTCAGATGGCCCTTTTGACCGCGGGGAAGTGAGACTTCATTGTAGTGCAGATTTCCTTTGCAAGCTTGCTTGGTTGGCCAAAAAGTGCGTATGCGTTTTTTCCTGAATAAATTCAGGAAAAAACACATACGCCCTTTTTGGCCAAGTGCATCATTGTGGACGTTCTGCCTCTTTTCCTATGCTTTCAATGCAATTCCAGTCTACCTCCTGAAATCGGTTTCCTGCAATTCTGCCGCACTTTCAAATCCTCTTGGCAGCCTTACTTCAGTATATTTTTGGACGATAGCTGTCATTTATAACTCTGCAGGTTTGTGAATTACAGTGCCCCTGAGCTCCTTTCTTCAACTCGCTTTCTTGTGAGCTGGCCGCAACCCCGCAGAATGGCTTCAGGCCCTAATCTGGTTCAGGCACAGCACGCTGAGCTTTTGGTTATTTCCTCTTCCTTGTGGGAAATGAGATTTAAATTTGCCCGTCCAGACACCTCCAGCTAGTCTCTCATTGGTTCTCCCTATTCCTGTTCATCTTCCGCAGAAATTGCAAACTGGGCCAAACAGGAGGTTAAAGGCGCTGACTCGCCAAGTGGGGAGAGTGTTATTAAAGCCTCTGCAATGTTGCACCCGAGGTACCAGGGGAGGAAAACTGAGACATATTTGAACACGTCTCCCGTTCACACGGTTGATCATACACTGGATTCCACATGCATGATTTAGCTGAAGGAAGAATACCTTAAACCTGGAGTGTTGAGACCCGTGGAATGGGTACCATGCAATATGACTTCAAAGGGTCTTCATTTGCTCACCGAACCTCTCCAATCCTATCACTGCTGCGTTTATGCCCCTGTACACATGCTTGATTCTCTTTTGGAGACATAGCAATCCATAGGTTTTAAGATACTTACTAGTCAGGTACATTCTTAGGCGTTTAATATGCGGTGTTGAGTCCATTTCGTTGAGCAAGGAGTAGCTCTTGTCTATTACATATTTGGCTTAAGGAACTTTATCTGTGCTCATTTCGATCTCTGGTTTTATGCAGCACCCCAACTCACCTTTCCCCTTAAGCAAGCATAAGTTGGTTTTCTAAATTTGAGACCCTGTTCTGTTCTGTAATTCAGTTCCTGTGTAGCCAAGTTTACATTCCGTGTATTACTGATATCTTATGATGTTTCTTTTCTGTGTGACTTATTTCAGTTAGAATCATCGTACCTGAATCCACTCATTATGCTGCTACGGGCCTGATGACATAGATTTCATTGCTGAGTGATACTGCATTGTACGTAAGTACCACAAGTTCTTTATCCATTTTTCACTTTCTGTGATATTGAACTTGTATGGTAAACGAGGTTCTTGTAAACAGAGGCGTCCCAAACTTTGGGGTGGCTGTGTCTTTTTGATTTTAATTTCCCTAAGCTATAGGACCATAAGTGGAAGTGCCCTAGATTCTGTTGCTTTGTTTTTTAGATGTTTCAGGAAACACCATACACTTCTCCCGAGTGTCTGTTGGCAATTTACATCCCGCCCATCAGCATAACAAGGCTCCCAGTTCTCCATGGCCTGTCCTGCCTTTCTGGATTTTACACTTTTTTCAGATGGCCCTTTTGACCGGGGGGAAGTGAGATTTCATTGTAGTGCAGATTTCCTTTGCAAGCTTGCTTGGTTGGCCAAAAAGGGCGTATGCGTTTTTTCCTGAATATATTCAGGAAAAAACGTATACGCCCTTATTGGCCAAGTGCATCATTGTGGACGTTCTGCCTCTTTTCCTATGCTTTCAATGCAATTCCAGTCTACCTCCTGAAATCGGTTTCCTGCAATTCTGCCGCGTTTTCACGTCCTCTTGGCAGCCTTACTTCAGTCTATTTTTGGACGATAGCTGTCATTTATAACTCTGCAGGTTTGTGAATTACAGTGCCCCTGAGCTCCTTTCTTCAACTCGCTTTCTTGTGAGCTGGCCGCAACACCGCAGAATGGCTTCAGGCCCTAATCTGGTTCTGGCACGGCACACTGAGCTTTTGGTTGTTTCCTCTTCCTGGTGGGAAATGAGAGTTAAATTTGCCCGTCCAGACACCTCCAGCTAGTCTCTCATTGGTTCTCCCTATTCCTGTTCATCTTCCGCAGAAATTGCAAACTGGGCCAAACAGGAGGTTAAAGGCGCTGACTCTCCAATTGGGGAGAGTGTTAGTAAAGCGTCTGGAATGTTGCACCCGAGTACCAGGGGAGGAAAACTGAGACATATTTGATCACGTCTCCCGTTCACACGGTTGATCATAAACTGGGTTCCACATGCATGTTTTAGCTGAAGGAAGAATACCTTAAACCTGGAGAGTTGAAACCCGTGGAATGGGTACCATGCAATATGACTTCAAAGGGTCTTCAGTTGCTCACCGAACCTCTCCAATCCTATCACTGCTGCGTTTATGCCCCTGTACACATGCTTGATTCTCTTTCGGAGACATAGCAATCCATAGGTTTTAAGATACTTACTAGTCAGGTACATTCTTAGGCGTTTAATATGGGGTGTTGAGTCCATTTCGTTGAGCAAGGAGTAGCTCTTGTCTATTCCATATTTGGCTTAAGGAACTTTATCTGTGCTCATTTCAATCTCTGGTTTTATGCAGCACCCCAACTCACCTTTCCCCTTAAGCAAGCATAAGTTGGTTTTCTAAATTTGAGACCCTGCTCTGTTTTGGAATTCAGTTCCTGTGTAGCCAAGTTTACATTCCGTGTATTAGTGATATCTTATGATGTTTCTTTTTCTGTGTGACTTATTTCAGTTAGAATCATCGTACCTGAATCCACTCATTATGCTACTATGGGCCTGATGACATAGATTTCATTGCTCAGTGATACTGCATTGTACGTAAGTACCACAAGTTCTTTATCCATTTTTCACTTTCTGTGATATTGAACTTGTACGGTAAACGAGGTTCTTGTAAACAGAGGCGTCCCAAACTTTGGGGTGGCTGTGTCTTTTTGATTTTAATTTCGCTAAGCTATAGGACCATAAGTGGAAGTGCCCTAGGCTCTGTTGCTTTGTTTTTTAGATGTTTCAGGAAACACCATACACTTCTCCCGAGTGTCTGTTGGCAATTTACATCCCGCCCATCAGCATAACAAGGCTCCCAGTTCTCCATGGCCTGTCCTGCCTTTCTGGATTTTACACTTTTTTCAGATGGCCCTTTTGACCGGGGGGAAGTGAGACTTCATTGTAGTGCAGATTTCCTTTGCAAGTTTGCTTGGTTGGCCAAAAAGGGCGTATGCGTTTTTTCCTGAATATATTCAGGAAAAAACGCATACGCCCTTTTTGGCCAAGTGCATCATTGTGGACGTTCTGCCTCTTTTCCTATGCTTTCAATGCAATTCCAGTCTACCTCCTGAAATCGGTTTCCTGCAATTCTGTCCCGCTTTCAAGTCCTCTTGGCAGCCTTACTTCAGTATATTTTTGGACGATAGCTGTCATTTATAACTCTGCAGGTTTGTGAATTACAGTGCCCCTGAGCTCCTTTCTTCAACTCGCTTTCTTGTGAGCTGGCCGCAAAACCACAGGATGGCTTCAGGCCCTAATCTGGTTCCAGCACGGCACGCTGAGCCTTTGGTTAATTCCTCTTCCTGGTGGGAAATGAGAGTTAAATTTGCCCGTCCAGAGACCTCCAGCTAGTCTCTCATTGGTTCTCGCTATTCCTGTTCATCTTCCGCAGAAATTGCAAACTGGGCCAAACAGGAGGTTAAAGGGACTGACTCTCCAAGTCGGGAGAGTGTTAGTAAAGTGTCTGGAATGTTGCACCCGAGTACCAGGGTACAAAAACTGAGACATATGTGAACACGTCTCCCGATCACATGGTTGATCATACTCTAGGTTCCACATGCATGTTTTAGCTGAAGGAAGAATACCTTAAACCTGGGTAGTTGAAACCCGTGGAATGGGTACCATGCAATATGACTTCAAAGGGTCTTCATTTGCTCACCGAACCTCTCCAATCCTATCACTGCTGTGTTTATGCCCCTGTACACATGCTTGAATCTCTTTCGGAGACATAGCAATCCATAGGTTTTAAGATACTTACTAGTCAGGTACATTCTTAGGCGTTTAATATGCGGTGTTGAGTCCATTTCGTTGAGCAAGGAGTAGCTCTTGTCTATTCCATATTTGGCTTAAGGAACTTTATCTGTGCTCATTTCAATCTCTGGTTTTATGCAGCACCCCAACTCACCTTTCCCCTTAAGCAAGCATAAGTTGGTTTTCTAAATTTGAGACCCTGTTCTGTTCTGTAATTCAGTTCCTGTGTAGCCAAGATTACATTCCGTGTATTAGTGATATCTTATGATGTTTCTTTTTCTGTGTGACTTATTTCAGTTAGAATCATCGTACCTGAATCCACTCATTGTGCTGCTAAGGGCCTGATGACATAGATTTCATTGCTGAGTGATATTGCTTTGTAAGTAAATACCACAACTTCTTTATACATTTTTCACTTTCTGCGATGTTGAACTTGTACTGTAAACGAGGTTTTTGTAAACAGAGCCGTTCCAACCTTTGAGGTGGCTGTGTCTTTTTGATTTTAATTTCCCTAAGCTATAGGACCATAAGTGGAAGTGCCCTAGGCTCTGTTGCTTTGTTTTTTAGATGTTTCAGGAAACACCATACACTTCTCCCGAGTGTCTGTTGGCAATTTACATCCCGCCCATCAGCATAACAAGGCTCCCAGTTCTCCATGGCCTGTCCTGCCTTTCTGGATTTTACACTTTTTTCAGATGGCCGTTTTGACCGGGGGGGAAGTGAGACTTCATTGTAGTGCAGATTTCCTTTGCAAGCTTGCTTGGTTGGCCAAAAAGGGCGTATGCGTTTTTTCCTGAATATATTCAGGAAAAAACGCATACGCCCTTTTTGGCCAAGTGCATCATTGTGGACGTTCTGCCTCTTTTCCTATGCTTTCAGTGCAGTTCCAGTCTGCCTCCTGAAATCGGTTTCCTGCAATTCTGCCCCGCTTTCAAGTCCTCTTGGCAGCCTTACTTCAGTCTATTTTTGGACGATAGCTGTCATTTATAACTCTGCAGGTTTGTGAATTACAGTGCCCCTGAGCTCCTGTCTTCAACTCGCTTTTTTGTGACCTGGCCGCAACACCGCAGGATGGCTTCAGGCCCTAATCTGGTTCCGGCACGGCACTCTGAGCCTTTGGTTAATTCCTCTTCCTGGTGGGAAATGAGAGTTAAATTTGCCCGTCCAGACACCTCCAGCTAGTCTCTCATTGGTTCTCGCTATTCCTGTTCATCTTCCGCAGAAATTGCAAACTGGGCCAAACAGGAGGTTAAAGGCGCTGACTATGCACGTCGGGAGAGTGTTAGTAAAGCGTCTGGAATGTTGCACCCGAGTACCAGGGTACGAAAACTGAGACATATTTGAACACTTCTCCCCATCACATGGTTGATCATACTCTAGGTTCCACATGTATGTTTTAGCTGAAGGAAGAATACCTTAAACCTGGGTAGTTGAAACCCGTGGAATGGGTACCATGCAATATGACTTCAAAGGGTCTTCATTTGTTCACCGAACCTCTCCAATCCTATCACTGCTGCGTTTATGCCCCTGTACACATGCTTGATTCTCTTTTGGAGACATAGCAATCCATAGGTTTCAAGATACTTACTAGTCAGGTACATTCTTAGGCTTTTAACATGCGGTGTTGAGTCCATTTCGTTGAGCAAGGAGTAGCTCTTGTCTATTCTATATTTGGCTTAAGGAACTTTATCTGTGCTCATTTCAATCTCTGGTTTTATGCAGCACCCCAACTCACCTTTACCCTTAAGCAAGCATAAGTTGGTTTTCTATAATTGAGACCCTGTTCTGTTCTGTAATTCAGTTCCTGTGTAGCCAAGTTTACATTCCGTGTATTACTGATATCTTATGATGTTTCTTTTTCTGTGTGACTTATTTCAGTTAGAATCATCATACCTGAATCCACTCATTGTGCTGCTAAGGGCCTGATGACATAGATTTCATTGCTGAGTGATACTGCATTGTACGTAAGTACCACAAGTTCTTTATCCATTTTTCACGTTCTGCAATGTTGAACTTGTACTGTAAACGAGGTTCTTGTAAACAGAGCCGTTCCAAACATTGGGGTGAGTGTGTCTTTTTGATTTTATTTTCCCTAAGCTATAGGACCATAAGTGGAAGTGCCCTAGGCTCTGTTGCTTTGTGTTTTAGATGTTTCAGGAAACACCATACACTTCTCCCGAGTGTCTGTTGGCAATTTACATCCCGCCCATCAGCATAACAAGGCTCCCAGTTCTCCATGGCCTGTCCTGCCTTTCTGGATTTTACACTTTTTTCAGATGGCCCTTTTGACCGGGGGGAAGTGAGACTTCATTGTAGTGCAGATTTCCTTTGCAAGCTTGCTTGGTTGGCCAAAAAGGGCGTATGCGTTTTTTCCTGAATATATTCAGGAAAAAACGCATACGCCCTTTTTGGCCAAGTGCATCATTGTGGACGTTCTGCCTCTTTTCCTATGCTTTCAGTGCAGTTCCAGTCTGCCTCCTGAAATCGGTTTCCTGCAATTCTGCCCCGCTTTCAAGTCCTCTTGGCAGCCTTACTTCAGTCTATTTTTGGACGATAGCTGTCATTTATAACTCTGCAGGTTTGTGAATTACAGTGCCCCTGAGCTCCTGTCTTCAACTCGCTTTTTTGTGACCTGGCCGCAACACCGCAGGATGGCTTCAGGCCCTAATCTGGTTCCGGCACGGCACTCTGAGCCTTTGGTTAATTCCTCTTCCTGGTGGGAAATGAGAGTTAAATTTGCCCGTCCAGACACCTCCAGCTAGTCTCTCATTGGTTCTCGCTATTCCTGTTCATCTTCCGCAGAAATTGCAAACTGGGCCAAACAGGAGGTTAAAGGCGCTGACTATGCACGTCGGGAGAGTGTTAGTAAAGCGTCTGGAATGTTGCACCCGAGTACCAGGGTACGAAAACTGAGACATATTTGAACACTTCTCCCCATCACATGGTTGATCATACTCTAGGTTCCACATGTATGTTTTAGCTGAAGGAAGAATACCTTAAACCTGGGTAGTTGAAACCCGTGGAATGGGTACCATGCAATATGACTTCAAAGGGTCTTCATTTGTTCACCGAACCTCTCCAATCCTATCACTGCTGCGTTTATGCCCCTGTACACATGCTTGATTCTCTTTTGGAGACATAGCAATCCATAGGTTTCAAGATACTTACTAGTCAGGTACATTCTTAGGCTTTTAACATGCGGTGTTGAGTCCATTTCGTTGAGCAAGGAGTAGCTCTTGTCTATTCTATATTTGGCTTAAGGAACTTTATCTGTGCTCATTTCAATCTCTGGTTTTATGCAGCACCCCAACTCACCTTTACCCTTAAGCAAGCATAAGTTGGTTTTCTATAATTGAGACCCTGTTCTGTTCTGTAATTCAGTTCCTGTGTAGCCAAGTTTACATTCCGTGTATTACTGATATCTTATGATGTTTCTTTTTCTGTGTGACTTATTTCAGTTAGAATCATCATACCTGAATCCACTCATTGTGCTGCTAAGGGCCTGATGACATAGATTTCATTGC
>NW_027193225.1:0-18000 GCF_949987515.2 Delphinus delphis | reverse complement strand
AAGTGGGGAGAGTTTTAGTAAAGCGTCTGGAATGTTGCACCCGAGTACCAGGGGAGGAAAACTGAGACATATTTGAACACGTCTCCCGATCACATGGTTGATCATACTCTGGGTTCCACATGCATGTTTTAGCTGAAGGAAGAATACCTAAAACCTGGGTAGTTGAAACCCGTGGAATGGGTACCATGCAATATGACTTCAAAGGGTCTTCATTTGCTCACCGAACCTCTCCAATCCTATCACTGCTGCGTTTATGCCCCTGTACACATGCTTGATTCTCTTTCGGAGACATAGCAATCTATAGGTTTTAAGATACTTACTAGTCAGGTACATTCTTAGGCGATTAATATGCGGTGTTGAGTCCATTTCGTTGAGCAAGGAGTAGCTCTTGTCTATTCCATATTTAGCCTAAGGAACTTTATCTGTGCTCATTTCAATCTCTGGTTTTATGCAGCACCCCAACTCACCTTTCCCCTTAAGCAAGCATAAGTTGGTTTTCTAAATTGGAGACCCTGTTCTGTTCTGTAATTCAGTTCCTGTGTAGCCAAGTTTACATTCCGTGTATTAGTGATATCTTATGATGTTTCTTTTTCTGTGTGACTTATTTCAGTTAGAATCATCATACCTGAATCCACTCATTGTGCTCCTAAGGGCCTGATGACACAGATTTCATTGCTGAGTGATATTGCTTTGTAAGTAAATACCACAACTTCTTTATCCATTTTTCACTTTCTGCGATGTTGAACTTGTACTGTAAACGAGGTTCTTGTAAACAGAGCCGTTCCAAACTTTGGGGTGGCTGTGTCTTTTTGATTTTAATTTCCCTAAGCTATAGGACCATAAGTGGAAGTGCCCTAGGCTCTGTTGCTTTGTTTTTTAGATGTTTCAGGAAACTCCATACACTTCTCCCGAGTGTCTGTTGGCAATTTACATCCCATCCATCAGCATAACAAGGCTCCCAGTTCTCCATGGCCTGTCCTGCCTTTCTGGATTTTACACTTTTCTCAGATGGCCCTTTTAACCAGTGGGAAGTGAGACTTCATTGTAGTGCAGATTTCCTTTGCAAGCTTGCTTGGTTGTACAAAAAGTGCATATGCGTTTTTTCCTGAATATATTCAGGAAAAAACGCATACGCCCTTTTTGGCCAAGTGCATCATTGTCGACGTTCTGCCTCATTTCCTATGCTTTAAATGCAATTCCAGTCTACCTCCTGAAATCGGTTTCCTGCAATTCTGCCTTTCTTTCAATGCCTCTTCATAGCCTTTCCTCAATATCCTTTTTGAAAATTGTTGGCCTTTATAACTCTGCACGTTTTTGAATTGAAGTGGCCCTGAGCTCCATTTTTCAGCTCTTATTTTTGTTTCTTGCCTCATAACCGCAGGATTCCTTCAGGCCCTATTCTTCTTGTGGGACACCTTGCTGTGCCTTTGGTTAATTCTTCTTACTGATGTGAAATTAGAGTGACATGTGCCCATTGAAACCACTACATTAGTTTCTCACTGGTTCCCCCTAACCCATTCATCCTCCGCACTATCTGCAGACTGTGCGATACTGGAACTTAAAGGCATTGACTCTCCATGTGAGGTTGTTGTTAGTAAAGCGGCTGGAATGTCGATCCGGTGCCCCAGGAGAGGAACAATGAGGTGTGTTTTAGAAACCTTTCCCGATCATATGGTATACCAGTCGCTGGGTTTCCCAAGCATGGTTTAGCTGTAGGAAGATTCCCTTCAACCTGGAGTGTTGGGACCCTTGGAATGAGTAGCATGAAGTATTGCATTAAACTTTTGGCAGTTGCTCACCAAAGCTCACCAATCCTGTCAGCCCCAAGTGTCCAGCCTTATGTCTTATCCAGCTGTGGGTTTATATGTGGTCAATCCAGGTTGCATCACAGCCCCTGAGCGAATTTTGTAAGAATTTTTCTCTCTTTCATTGTTTCTGCGTTTTGTTTTTAAAATTTATTTCTATAATGGGGTTTAGCTCATCTTCACTGCTGTGTTTGTGCCGCTCTGCACACACTTGATTCCCTTATGGAGATATATCAATACATGGGTTTTAAGATTCTTATTACTCAGATATATTTCTCTGCGGTGTATAGGGTGTGTTGAGGCCAGTTCATTGAGCAAGGTGTAGATCTTGTCTAATACCTATTTGGTTTATTGAACGGTATCTGTGCTAATTTCAAACTCTGGTTTTATGCATCACCCCACCTCTCCTTTCCCCTTAAGCTGACATAAGTGTGTTTTCTAAATGTGAGACACTGTTCTGTTCTGTAATTCATTTCTTGTGCAGCCATATTTACCCTCCCTCTATAAGTGATATCTTATGATATGTTTCTTTTTCTGTTTGACTTATTTCAAGTAGTATTATCGGACCTAAATCCACTCTTTATCCTTCTACTAGCCTTATTACATTGATTTCATGGTGAAGAGATATTCCATTGTACATAAGTACCACATCTTCTTTATCCATTGTTCTCTTTCCTGGGATATTTAAGGTGTACTGAAGTTGAGGTTCTTGTAAACAGAGTAGCCCTAAACTGTGGTGTGCTTGTGTCTTGTTGATTTTTAGACTTCCCTAGATATACTCCCATGATTGGAAGTGTCCTATGCTCTGTAGCTCTGTTTTTTAGATGATTTAGGAACCACCATACACTCCTCCAGAGTGGCTCTCGGCAGTTCACACACTGCCCATCAGCGTATAAAGGCTCCCTGTTCTCCATGGCCTGTCCTGCATTTCTGGTTTTTACAATTTTTTAGGATGGCCCTTTTGACCGGTGGGAAGTGAGACTTCTTTGTTGTGCACATTTGCATTGCTTGCTTGTTTCCTTGCCCATAAGGTGCATATGCGTTTTTTCCTGGATATAATCAGGAAAAAACGCATACGCCCTTTTGGGCCAACTGCATCATTGTCGAAATTCTGCCGCTTTTCATGTGCTTTAAAGACGAGTCCAATCTATCTCTTGAAATCTGTTTCTTGCAATTCTGTCTTGCATTCAGATCCTCTTCTTTGCCTTACCTCAACATAATTTTGGACGTTAGTTTTCATTTATAACTCTGCAGGTTTGTGAATTGCAGTGACCCTGAGCTCCATTTTTTAAGTTGCTCTTTTGTGAGCTGGCCTCAAACCCGCAGGATTGCTTCAGGCCCTATTTTGGCTCCAGCGAGGTGGGCTGAGCCTTTTTTTAATTCTTATTCTTAATGGGAAATTAGAGTGATATGTGCCCGTCCAAACCCCTACAACTATTCTCTCATTGGTTCCCCCTCTTCCCGTTCATCCTCCTCACAATTTGCAAAATGTGTGAAACAGAAGTTGAAATGTGCTGATTCTCCAAGTGGGGAGATTCTAAGTAACGTGGCTGGAATGGTGAACAGGAGCACCAGGAGAGGATAAATGAGGTGCATTTTAGACACATCTCCCGATCACATGGTGTACAGTCCTCTGGGTTTTCCATGCATGTTTTAGCTGTAGGAAGATCCCTTGAACCTGCAGATTTGGGACCCATTGAATGGGCACCAGGTAGTATTACTTTAAAGGGCGTGCATTTCCTCACCCAACCTCACATTTCTCTTAGCGCGAACAGTTTCCAGCCTTATGTCTCATCCTGCTGTGGGTCTAAACGTATTCAATCCATGTTGCATCACCGTCCCTGAGGAAAAGTTGTAAGAGGTTTTCTCTGTCTCTCTGTCGTTTATTTTTTTCAATTTATTACTATATTGGTTACAGCTGATTTTCAAAGCTCTGTTTCTTGCTGCTGTACATCCACTTGATTCACGTACAGAGAGACATCAGTAAATTCTTTTCCAGATTCTTACCAGTCGTATATATTCTTTTCCGGTGACTTGAGTGTGCTGAGTGTAGTTCTTTTAGCTACCGTGTAGGCCTTGTTGATTATCAGTTTGGTATTTGGAATGGTATCTTTGCTAATTTCAACCTCCTGGATGATGCCTCACCCCTCCCCACCATTCCCGTTTAGCAGCCTTATGCGTGTTTTCTACATATTTGACTATGTTTTTGTTTTGTAATTTATTTCATGTGTAGCTATTTTGGATTCCACCTTTAAGTGATATCTTATGATATGTGTCTTTTTCTTTTTGAATTCTGTCACTTAGAATGATCATACGTAACTCCTCTGGAGTTGTTACAACTGGCCATATTTCATTGATTTCCAGGCTGAGTAATATTCCACTCTACATAAGTACCACATCTCTATCCATTTTTTCCCTCCAGAGACATTTAAGTTATATCCTAGTCGAGGATCTTTTAAACAGAGAGGGGGTAAACATTGGGGTGCCTGTGTCCTCTCGATTTTTGTTTTTCCCAAGATATACGCCCATGAGTGCAAGTGCCCTATGCTCTGTAGCTCATTTTTTAGATGCTTTAGTAAACACAATATACTTCTCCAGAATGGCCGTTGGCAATATACATTTCCACTATAAGTCTCACAGGGCTCCCTCTTCTCGTTGCCCTGTCCTGCATTTCTGTTGTTTACGCTTTATGAGGATGGCTCTTGTGACTGATGCGAAGTGATATCTTTTGTAGTATTGATTTCCAGTGCCCACCTGTTTGGTTGGCTAAAAAAGTGTATGCCCTTTTCTTGAATATATACAGAAAAAAACGCATACACCCTTTTTGGCCAACTGCAATGTTGGCAATGTTCAGCTCCTTTTCTTGTGCTTAATGGCGAGTCCTTTCTACCTCCTCAAATCCCTTTCCTGCCATTCTCCCTTGCTTACAAGTCCTTTTCTCTGACTTTCCTCAAGACATTTTTCAGTGATGGATATTTTCAACTCTGCAGTTTCGTGAATTTTACTGCCCCTGAGTTCCATTGTTCAACTTGTGTTTATGGGAACTGGCCACAAAGCAGCAGGATTTCCTCAAGCCCTATACTGTTTCCATGGGCAACCCTAGCCTTTGGTCAATTCGTCTTCCTGATTGGAAATTAGAGTGACATGTGCCTGTCTGAACACCTAGGACTTGTCTCTCATTGTTCCTCATCCTTCCGCTTCATCCTCTGGACAAATTCCAAACTGTACGCAACAGGATGTTGACAGTGCTGACATCTCCAAGTGGGGAGACTGTTAGTAAAGACGCTGGAGGGGTGAACCCGAGCACCAGGAGATGAGGAGATGAGATGCTTTTTCCAAACTCTTCCCGATCAGACGGTATACTATCCTCTGGGTGTGACAGACATGTTTTAGCAGTAGGAAGAGTCCCATTCATGTAAGGAGAACACCAGGGCTTTTTCAAAATCAGTGTCTCCCTGAAACCCAAACTGGGGAATTTTTTAAGCTATGGCTACACATATGTTCATTAAGGGCCTTCGGAAGTAGGCAGAGTCCAAACTTTAGATGATTGAAGTCTTCAGGGTCAGAAGCACTCACCACCAGCTTCCCTTAGGTTACACTTTAACTGTCATTGATAGATGATGTCAACAAAAATATCTATTCTTTTTCAGATTATTTCCCCTTATAGGTTATTGCAAAATGTTGAGTGTAGTTCCCTGTGCTATACAGTAGTTCCTTGTTGATGATCTATTTTATACATAGCAGTGTGTATGTGTTAATCCCAAACTGTTAATTTATCCCTCCTCCCACCTTTCCCCTTTGGTAATAATAAATTATAAGATTTTATGCTTCTCAGAAATGGGGGAGCTGAAAGAGAGGTATCATTTTCAATGGAAAAGCATTTAAAACAAAATTGAAGCTTTAACCAAGATTATTAGATGTACATCCTTGGAAAGAAATCACTTCGTTTCTCTAATATTGACCTGACAAATAAGACAAACCCTTTCACTGAACTTGCTTATAAAAAGTGATGGAAATATCAAATGGAAGTGTTAGAAACATCTTATTTTACCCGAGCCTTATACACTGTTCTATGTTAACTACAGTTTGGCTCACACATCTGTTCATTGAGGTTACAATAGTCTCAATTTCTGTTACTGATCCTCCAGAGTGGACCCCAACAAGTGTCCCCCTGCCCAGTGTCATTGGGGCCAACAGATCGACACTGAGTTTGGTTCACAAGCAAAGGAAACTTTATATTTTGATCAGAGAATGGAGAGGTGAGAGCATGCACTACCCCGTGGGCTGTGGGCTGGGCTGCTGTGTAGAGATCCTGTCAGAGTCATTGGGAGGGAGGGGACAGAGCTTTCAAGGGCTGGGTTGGCTGCAGCTCAGGCTCTATATCGTGGAGTCTGCACTGGGCCCCAGGAGCTGAGGTGTCGACCCAGCCATTCTGCACTAGGAAATCTGGTCTGAAGTGCCGGGTGTGGAGCCTCTGCATGCGAGACCCTAGGAGTACGTGAAATTAGACAAAGCACAAAGGATAAAAAAGTTAGACTTGACTTTATTGCCCAGATTCTATTTTTATCTCCCAGGGATTTTTAATGGGCTTTGCTGGGGACAAACCCCTCCTCTGCCTTTTGTCCCGTTCCTCATTCTTGGAGTTCTGAGGGTGCAGACCCTTCTTCTGTAACTGCTGAGTGCTGAGTTGGGAGCCCTCATACCCAGGGGCGAGGGTCAGAACTTCTCCCCAGCAGCCTCCAGGTGACGTTGATTGTCCCCAGGCCCCCTGCCTCCTTGCTCGTCCACCTGAACACCAGCATTGGAAGTGTTATAGATTCTAATGACCTTTAAGGGTCCAGGAAAGAGATGTGCAGAGACGCTGTGGGGGCCGGTTTCACCCCGCCCCACATTTGTTCGGCCACCTTAGGCTGACCGTTTCTGCCAGCCTAGATGCTCTGACCAGTAGTCTGTGCTTTCTTCAATTAGGTCCCTGAATTAACGTACAAACAGCACCAGGTGTCAAAGCCCTGCCCACTCAACTCCCAGACAGTCCAGGGTCAGTGGTGATCAAGGACCATGATGGCCACTGAGTCAACAGCCTTTTGAAGTAAACAGGAGTCCAGCCGGTCTTATTGGCCACCATCATCACGGTGTCTGTAGGCTTTTCTATGGTGACAGTGTGATATACGGTTCCCCCGCCAAGATTATTAGCTCCCCTCTGGGTGCAGTAAGTCCTGCAAGCAGTAGTCTACTCTTTTGGGACACACTCTTGTTGTTTTATGAGAAAAACTCCAGGTCAAGTGATGTTCACACGAGTCGTCATGGTGCCCTGTTGCCCCCGGTTATCTCTCTGGATGTTGGAGTTGGAAGGCCTCCTCACTCGAGGTCGGTGTGCCAACGGAGTGAACCCTGCAAATTCAGGGCATGGTTGGTGGTTAGGATCACCACGTGGTGTCCTTTTCCCTTAGGAGGGAGGTGGCCTTTTGGGCTGCTGATTTCCAGGTTTTTAGTTACCGCCAGTATCTTGGCCAGATGTGGCAGTGGGTCAAGCCCCTTGGTGACCGTAGTTTATCCTACCTGGATGGCATTCTTGCATTGTTCCATTTCAAGTGGTCCCAGTTTTTGCACTAATTCTCCAATGGCGATTCACGTTTCACTGGGAATGTAAAGGTCAAAGGGTTTAGCTAAATTAGGGAGTTCCAGGGCAAGGGTCTGAATTGACTGCTCTTTCCATTCTTGAAAGGCCACTTCTGGATTCTATTCAAAAGGATCATCATCTTTTCCTTTCAGTGGTTCATATAGAGGCCCAGCTAGTAGACTATAGTTAGGGATCCAGAAGCAGCAAACCCTGGCCTCCCCAGGAACCCCTAAGCTGTCTTCTAGTTTTAGAAAGGGGTAAGGCTGAAAATGGTTTCTTCCCTTTCCTGGGATGGGCTTCTCCGACCTTCTGTGAGAATGAAGCCCAGGCAGGTCACCGCAGTCTGTGATATTTGAGCTTCTTTTTGGACGACTTCTATCCTTTATTGGCTTGGTAGTTCAGAGGCCTCCTTAGTAGGGCTGGCGATCAGAATGTCGTCTGCGTATTGAAGGAGGGTTTCCTTTTCCAGAGGTAGAACTTTTAGGTCTTTACCTAAGCTTTCCCCAAAGACGGTGTGGGAATTTTTGCACCCTTGGGGCAAGACGGCCCGGAAGTATTGTTTTAGTTGTATGTTGAGTCCTGCCACTCACAAGCCAAAATTTCTTGTGACTCTGGGACTAATGGAATACAAAAGAAGGCATCATTGAAGACTAATACAGAATACCATGTCCTGGTGGTTGGTAGAATGACCAGCAGGGTGTAGGAATTAGGAGCAACTGGAGGTATATCCTCGGTGGCTTCACTGACTGTCCTGATATTCTTTACCAGGTCCCCAGCAGCCCATGGGGCTCTCGTGGTCAGACCAATCCCCGGATACAGAGGTACCCTTGCAGGTACCGTGGCAGGGCTGGGCACACAGGAACCATGCACATAGCCCTCATTGCAGAGCACCCCCAGCTCACCTGTCACTCAGAGCTGACACAGAGCACCTCAGAGCAGGACTTGAACTAACAAACAGCAGCTGCGACAGGTCTGTGACCCTGGGCATCACTCCGTGAGGCCTCCCTCCACCTGGTCTTCCAGAGACTTCCACTGCACCCGGGGCACCAGGCCTCTGTCTCCAACCACCACCCACCCCTCCTCTCCCTGACTCCTGGGTTCCTCTCATTAGGAGAGTGTTTTCTTGAAGTTGTCTCCCACTCATGGGCCAGATAAAATGATTAGAAAACAAGCCAAAGCTGCAGCCCCTTGTCTATCTTGACTCTCAGGAGCCCACACCTGTTCCTTGGACCTGGCCGGTTCAGCAAGTTCCATTTTCTGCAACTGTGAGCCCCTGAGGGGTGATGATTGGCTGACCTGGGCAGCCTTACCGTGCCGGCCAGCCCTCCCCAGGTGTGCCTGGGTTGAGATCAATATAAATACCACTCCAGGCATCAAGAGCCCCTGCAGCCGTGCCTGACGCCATTTTCTCTGCCCTGTCAGCAGTCTCGGGGCTGGGCTGGTGGGAGGGAGTGAGAGGCCACAGCTTTGTGGGTGGCCCAGTGTGAGTGGGGCTCTGCTGGACTTTCTGCAGCAGTTGCCAGGCTGCCACCTGCTAAAGAAGAGGATGTGTCACCCATACCTGCTGCTGGAATTTCTCCCTGGGCAGAGGTGAGGAAGGAAAAAAGCAGTGGGGGCAGGGACAGGACGGGTATCTCAGGCAGGGAAATGGAAATCTTCCAGAAGAGCACCCAGGGCCAGTACCATACTGGCTGGCCTGCAGGCACCAAGTCGGCTGGCATGCTGTCACTCGTGTGGCTCCATGGCCCTTCCTCTAGGCTTTCAAGTCCTTGTACATATTCAGGTGTTTTACCTGGGAAGGTTGGGAACAGTTCAGCAGCAGCTGGCCTGGGGCTCATCTCACGTTTACTCACAGATGCCTCGGCACGGTCCCCCAGGCTTGTAATGAGGACACTCCTTGCGGGGGGGCTGCTGGCTGCATGCGAGATGATTCCCCACCTCTGACCAACTTCAGAATTGTCTACCACTGAAGCAAGTGCCCTGATAGGGTTTTCATCTGTATAACTGGTGTGTTCTGTTTTGTTTTTTTCTTTTTTGTTTCAAGGTAGGTTTTATTCCTCTTTTTTGTACTTATGGATGTAAGCATGGAAATAATTCATTCATATAAATACATGTATGTGAAAGGAATAACTTTTTTCCGTTTTTTAAAAAATTTTATTTTTCATCTTATTTTATTTATTTTTATACAGCAGGTTCTTATTGGTTATCTATTTTATACATATAAATGTATACATGTCAATCCCAATCTCCCAACTCCTCCCACCGCCAGCCCCCCCATGGCTTTCCCCTCTTTGTGTCCATACATTTGTTCTCTACATCTGTGTCTCTATTTCTGCCCTTCAAACCGGTTCATCTGTACCATTTTTCTAGGTTCCACATATATGCGTTAATATACAATATTTGTTTTTCTCTCTCTGACTTACTTCACTCTGTATGACAGTCTCTAGATCCATCGACGTCTCTACAAATGACCCAATTTCATTCCTTTTTATGGCTAATAGTCCATTTTATATATGTACCACATCTTTATCCATTCGTCTGTCTGTGGGCATTTAGGTTGCTTCCATTACCTGGCTATTGTAAATAGTGCTGCAATGAACATTGTGGTGAAAGTGTGTTTTTGATTTATGGTTTTCTCTGGGTATATGCCCAGTAGTGGGTTGCTGGATCATATGGTAATTCTATTTTTAGTTTTTTAAGGAACCTCCATACTGTTCTCCATAGTGACTATCAATTTACATTCCCACCAATCGTGGAAGAGGGTTCCTTTTCTCCACACCCTCTCCAGCATTTGTTGTTTGTAGATTTTCTGATGATGCCCATTCTAACAGGTGTGAGGTGATACCTCATTGTAGTTTTGATTTGCATTTCTCTAATAATTAGTGATGTAGAGCAGCTTTTCATGTGCTCCTTGGCCATCTCTACATCTTTTTGGAAGAAATGTCTATTTAGATCTTCTGCCCATTTTTGTATTGGGTTGTTTGTTTTTTTAATATTGAGCTGCATCAGCTGTTTATATATATTGGAGATTAATCCTTTGTCCATTGATTCAGTTGCAAATATATTCTCCCATTCTGAGGGTTGTCTTTTTGTGTTTGTAGTTTCCATTGCTTTGCAAAAGCTTTTACGTTTCATTAGGTCCCATTTGTTTAGTTTTCTTTTTTACGTCATTACTCTAGGAGGTGGATCAAAAAAGATCTTGCTGTGATTTATGTTAGAGTATTCTTCCTATGTTTTCCTCTAAGAGTTTTATACTGTCCGGTCTTACATTAAGGTCTCTAATCCATTTTGAATTTATTTTTGTGTATGGTGTTAGGGGGTGTTCTAATTTCATTCTTTTACATGTAGCTGTCCATTTTTCCCAGCACCACTGATTGAAGACACTGTCTTTTCTCCATTGTATAGTCTTGCCTACTTTGTCATAGATTAGTTGACCATAGGTGTGTAGGTTTATCTCTGGGCTTCTTTCTTTTTTATTTTCCTTTTACACCTTTATTGGAGTATAATTGCTTTACAATGGAGTGTTAGTTTCTGCTGTATAACAAAGTGAGTCAATTATACATATACATATATCACCATATCCCCTCCCTCTTACATCTCCCTCCCACCCTCCACATCCCACCCCTTTAGGTGGTCGCAAAGCACCGAGCTGATCTCCCTGTGCTATGTGGCTGCTTCCCAGTAGCTATCGATGTTACATTTGGTAATGTATATATGTCCATGGCACTCTCTCACTTCGTCCCAGCTTACCCTTCCCCCTCCCCGTGTCCTCAAGTCCTTTCTCTATGTCTGTGTCCTTAATCCTGTCCTGCCCCTAGGTTCTTCATAAACTTTTTTCTTTAGATTCCATATATCTCTGTTAGTACACGGTATTTATTTTTCTCTTTCTGACTTACTTCACTGTGTAGGACAGACTCTAAGTCCATCCCCCTCACTACAAATAACTCAGTTTTGTTTCTTTTTATGGCTGAGTAATATTCCATTTATATATGTGCCAGATATTCTTTATCCATTTATCTGTCGATGGACACTTAGGTTGCTTCCATGTCCTGGCTATTGTAAGTAGAACTGCAAAGAACATTGTTGTATATAACTCTTTTTGAATTATGGTTTTCTCAGGGCAAATGCCCAGTAGTTGGATTGCTGGGTCGTATGGTACTTCTATTTTTAGTTTTTTCAGGAACCTCTATACTGTTATCCCTAGTGGGTATAGCAATTTACATTCCCAGCAACAGTGCAAGAACGTTCCCTTTTCTCCAGTAAATGCCTCTCCAGCATTTATTGTTTGTAGATTTTTTGATGATTGCCATTCTGACTGCTGGGAGTTGATACCTCACTGTAGTTTTGATTTGCATTTCTCTAATGATTAGTGATGTTCAGCATCCTTTCACGTGTTTATTGGCAATCTGTATATCTCCTTTGGAGAAATGTCTATTTAGGTCTTCTGCCCATTTTTGGATTGTGTTGTTTGTTTTTGTGATATTGAGCTACACGAGCTGCTTGTAAATTTTGGAGATTAATCTTTTGTCATTTGCTTCATTTGAAAACATTTTCTCCCATTCTGAGGGTTGTATTTTCGTCTTGTTTATGTTTTCCTTTGCTGTGCAAAAGCTTTGAAGTTTCATTAGGTCCCATTTGTTTATTTTTGTTTTTATTTCCACTTCTCTAGGAGGTGGGTCAAAAAGGATCTTGCTGTGATTTATGTCATAGAGTGTTCTGCCTATGTTTTCCTCTAATAATTTTATAGTGTCTGGTCTAACATTTAGATCTCTAATTCATTTTGAGTTTATTTTTGTGTATGGTGTTATGGAGTGTTCTAATTTCATTCTTTCACGTGTAGTTGTCCAGTTTTCCCAGCACCACTTACTGAAGAGACTGTCTTTTCTTCATTGTATATCTTTGCCTCCTTTGTCATAGATGAGTTAGCCATAGGTACGTAGGTTTATCTCTGGGCTTTCTATCTTGTTCAATTGATCTATATTTCTGTTTTTGTGCCAGTACCATATAGTCTTGATTAATGTAGCTTTGTAGTATAGTCTGAAGTTAGGAAGTCTGATTCCTCCAGCTCTTTTAATTTCCCTCAAGACTGCTTTGGCTATTCGGGGTCTTTTGTGTCTCCATACAAATTTTAAGATTTTTTTGTTCTAGTTCTGTAGAAAATGCCAGTGGTATTTGATAGGGATTGCATTGAATCTGTAGCTTGCTTTGGGTACTATAGTCATTTTCACAATATTGATTCTTCTAATCCAAGAACATGGTTTATACCTCCATATGTTTATATCATCTTTGATTTCTTTCAGCAGTGTCTTATAGTTTTCTGAGTACAGGTCTTTTACCTCCTTATGTAGGGTCATTCCTCCGTATTTTATTCTTTTTGTTGCAATGGTGAATGAGATTGTTTCCTTAATTTCTCTTTCTGATCTTTCATTGTTAGTGTATAGGAATGCAAGAGATTTCTGTGCATTAATTTTGTATCCTGCAACTTTACCAAATTCATTGATTAGCTCTGGTAGTTTTCTGGTGGCATCTTTAGGATTCACTATGTGTAGTATCGTGTCATTTGCAAACAGTGACAATTTTACTTCTTCTTTTCCAATTTGTATTCCTTTTATTTCTTTTTCTTCTCTGATTACTGTGTCTAGGACTTCCAAAAACTATGTTGAGTAATAGTGGTGAGAGTGGACATCCTTGTCTTGTTCCTGATCTTAGAGGAAATGCTTTTAGTTTTTCACTATTGAGAATGATGTTTGCTGTGGGTTTGTCATATACTGCCTTTATTATGTTGAGGTAGATTCCCTCTATGCCCACTTTTTGGAGACTTTTAATCATAAATTGGTGTTGAATTTTGTCAAAAGCTTTTCCTGCATCTATTGGGATGATCATATTTTTATTCTACAATTTGTTAATATGGTGTATCACATTGATTGATTTGTGTATATTGAAGAATTCTTGCATCCCTGGGATAAACCCCACCTGATCATGGTGCATGATCCTTTTAATGTGTTGTTTAATTCTGTTTCCTAGTATTTTGTTGAGGATTTTTACATCTATATTAATCAGTGATATTGGTCTCTAATTTTCTTTTTCTGTAGTATCTTTGTCTGGTTTTGGTATCAGGGTGATTGTGGCCTCATATAATGAGTTTGGGAGTGTTCCTTCCCCTGAAAAGTTCTGAAGAGTTTGAGAAGATTGGGTGTTAGCTCTTGTCTAAATGTTTGATAGAATTCACTTCTGATGCCATCTCGTTCTGGACTTTTGTTTGTTGGAAGATTTTTAATCACACTTTCAATTTCATTACTTGTGATTGGTCTGTTCATATTTTCTATTTCTTCCCGGTTCAGTCTTGGAAGGTTATACCTTTCTAAGAATTTGTCCATTTCTTCCAGGTTGTCCATTTTATTGGCATAGAGTTGCTTGGAGAGGTCTCTTAGGATGCTTTGTATTTCTGTGGTGTCTGTTACAACTTCTCCTGTTTCATTTCTAATTTTATTGATTTGAGTCCTCTCCCTCTTTTACTTGAGTCTGGCTAAAGGTTTATCATTTTTGTTTATCTTCTCAAAGAACCAGCTTTTAGTTTTATTGATCTTTGCTATTGTTTTTATTTCATTTATTTCTGCTCTGATCTTTATGATTTCTTTCCTTCTATTAACTTTGGGTTTTGTTCTTCATTCTCTAGTTCCTTTAGGTGTAGGGTTAGATTGTTTATTTGAGATTTTTCTGGTTTCTTGAGGTAGGCTTTTATTGCTATAAACTTCCCTCTTAGAACTGTTTTTGCTGCATCCCATAGGTTTTGGATCATCGTGTTTTTGTTGTCATTTGTCTCTAGGTATTTTTTGATTTCCTCTTTGATTTCCTCAGTGATCTCTTGGTTATTTAGAAATGTATTGTTTAGCCTCCATGTGTTTGTTTTTTACGTTACTTTCCCTGTAATTGATTTCTAATCTCATAGCATTGTGGTCGGAACAGCTGCTTGATATGATTTCAGTTTTCTTAAATTTACTGAGGCTTTATTTGTGACCCAAGATGTGATCTATCCCGGAGAATGTTCCGTGTGCCATTGAGAAGAACTTGTAGTCTGCTGTTTTTGGATGGAATGTCCTATAAATATCCATTAAATCTATCTGGTCTATTGTGTCATTTAAAGCTTGTGTTTCCTTATTAATTTTCTGTCTGGATGATCTCCATTGGTGTAAGTGAGGTGTTAAAGTCCCTTGCTATTATTGTGTTACTGTTGATTTCCTCTTTTATAGCTGTTAGCAGTTGCCTTATGTATTGAGGTGTTCCTGTGTTGGGTACATATATATTTATAATTGTTATATCTTGGATTGATCCCTTGATCATTATGTAGTGTCCTTCCTTGTCTCTTGTAACATTCTTTATTTTAAAATCTATTTTATCTGATATGAGTATTGCTACTCCAGCTTTCTTTTGATTTTCATTTGCATGGAATATATTTTTCCATCCTCTCACTTTCAGTCTGTATGTGTCCCTAGGTCTGAAATGGGTCTCTTGTAGACAGCATATATATGGATCCTGTTTTTGTATCCATTCAGTGAGCCTGTGTCATTTGGTTGGAGCATTTAATCCATTCACGTTTAAGGTAACTATCAATATGTATGTTCCTATTATTATTTTCTTAATTGTTATGGGTTTGTCTTAGTGGGTCCTTTTCTTCTCTTGTGTTTCCCACTTAGAGAAGTTCCTTTAGCATTTGTTGTAGAGCTGGTTTCGTGGTGCTGAATTCTCTTAGCTTTTGCTTGTCTGTAAAGCTTTTGATTTCTCCATCAAATCTGAATGAGATACTTGCTGGGTGGAGTACTCTTGGTGGTAGGTTCTTCCCTTTCATCACGTTAAATTTATCATGCCACTCCCTTCTGGCTTGTAGATTTTCTGCTGAGAAATCAGCTGTTAACCTTATGGGAATTCCGTTGTATGTTGTCATTTTTCCCTTGTTGCTTTCAATAATTTTTCTTTGTCTTTAATTTTTTCAATTTGATTACTGTGTGTCTCGGCATTTTTCTCCTTTGGTTTATCCTGCCTGGGACTCTCTGCGCTTCGTGGACTTCAGTGGCTATTTCTTTTCCCATGCTAGGGAAGTTTTCAACTATAATCTCTTCAGATATTTTCTCGAGTCCTTTCTCTCTCTGTTCTCCATCTGGGACCCCTATAATGCGAATGTTGTTGCATTTAATGTTGTCCCAGAAGTCTCTTAGGTTGTCTTCATTTATTTTCATTCTTTTTCTTTATTTTGTTCCATGGCAGTGATTTCCACCTTTCTGTCTTCCAGGTCACTTATCCGTTCTTCTGTCACAGTTATTCTGCTACTGATTCCTTCTAGTGTATTTTTCATTTCAGTTATTGTATTGTTCATCTCTGTTTGTTTGTTCTTTAATTCTTCTAGGTGTTTGTTCCTTAATTCTTCTAGGTCTTTGTTAAGCATTTCTTGCATCTTCTCGATCTTTGCCTCCATTATTTTTCTAAGGTTTTGGATCATCTTCACTATCATTATTCTGAATTCTTTTACTGGAAGGTTACCTATCCCCACTTCATTTCGTTGTTTTTCTGAGGATTTATCTTGTTCCTTGATCTGGTATAAAGTCCTCTGCCTTTTCATTTTCTCTATCTTTCTGTGAATGTGGTTTTCCTTCCACAGGCTGCAGAATTGTAGTTCTTCTTGCTTCTGCTGTCTGCTCTCCAGTGATTGAGTCTATCTGAGAGGCTTGTGCAAGCTTCCTTATGCGAGGGACTGGTGGTGGGTAGAGCTGGGTGTTGTTCTGGTGGGCAGAGCTTTAATCTGCTTGTCTGTGGATTAAATAAAAGTTTAATAAAAAGTTTAATCCACTTGTCTGCTGATGCATGGGGCTGGGTTCCCTCCCTGTTGGTTGTTTGGACTGAGGCGACCCAGCACTGGAGCCTACCTTGCTCTTGGTGGGGCTAATGGTGGACTCTGGGAGAGTTCACGCCAAGGAGTATTTCCCAGAACTTCTGCTGTCAGTGTCGTTGTCCCCATGGTGAGCTGCAGCCACACCCCACCTCTGCAGGAGACCCTCTAAAACTAGCAGCTAGGTATGATCATTCACCTACGGGGTGACTGCTCCTTCCCTTGGGTCCTGATGTGCACACTACTTTGTGTGTGTCCTCCAAGAGTGGAGTCTCTGTTGAGACTCTGAGTCTCTGAATGCAGTTGAGACTCTGAGTGGAGTCGCACAGACTCTGGGTCCTGTGAAGCTTCGATGTTTTGTGGTTCTAGAAATCCTATAGGAGACAGTCCACAGCAGGTGAAGCTAATGCTGTCATAGAGGT
The DNA here is from genome assembly GCF_949987515.2 of Delphinus delphis. Taxonomy (NCBI): domain Eukaryota; kingdom Metazoa; phylum Chordata; class Mammalia; order Artiodactyla; family Delphinidae; genus Delphinus; species Delphinus delphis. Next base: position 1,272 of record NW_027193225.1, on the reverse strand, counting down.
GGTGAAACCAAAGATCTGCAGTTCCGACTAGAGGTGCTGATGTACAAACAGGACAAAATCATCTCATGTGAATGTAGTTCAGGCACGTTTAAAATGAATGCAGTCATGTTAATGCCTAACATCTTCTATCTTGTGCCTCTCCTCAAGGACCCCCTCCTCAGTTCCTGAGGCTCCTGTAAGTCATGTACAGGGGAATGGAGAGTGGGCTCTGTCCAGTCTGAGCCCTGAGTTACCCTGTGTGTATCTTAGGATACTTTGTATTTCTGTGGTGGCTCTTGTAACATCATCTCTTTCAGTTCTGATTTATTTGGCCCCTCTCTTTAAAAAAAAATACTACTGTTGTCTTTTATTCTTTACAGAAGTTTAATAAGTGTTTGATCTACTACCCTTACTCTATGTATACTTTTTGCCGTGAGATTTTTACTTTTGTTTGTTTTCTTGTTACTGTCAATAATTAGTGAGAATTCTTTTAAGCTACCTTCAACATTGCTTATAAAGCTGCTTTATTAGTGATGACAGAGCTTTAATGGAAGTCATGTTCTGGTTGTAAATTAGAATGCAATGTGCCAGCAAAAAGCCCCTTAAGTGTATGTCTCATTACTTCTCGTTCTTTTTTTCCCCTTTTTTTCTCTCTTTTTTTTCTTGTTCTTTTTTTAATGTTTATTTTTTATCAGAGCAAATTTGATTAAAATGTTTTGTTTGTTCTAGGTGTGTAAGATGTGGTTCTTTTACACATATACATGTATCTATACTTCTTCAGATCGTTTTCTCATGTAGCTTGTGACACAATGTTGAGTAGTCTTCTCTTGGTATTCCATAGGTCTTTGGTGATTATATATTTCACATGTGTTTCTATATCTATGTTAACCCCAATATCCTAATGTATCCAGTCCTCACACCTTTCCATTTGGTGAACCATAACTTTGTTTAATGAATCTGTGATTGCCTTTCTCTGTGGAAATATCTTCATTGGTATCAATTTTTAGCTAACACCTATAAGTGATATTATAGGATATGTGTCTTTTGCTGTCTGACTTAGTACAATTTGCCTGATTACCTCTAGAATCATCTACGGTGCTGCAAATGGCATTGTTTCATTTTTTTCCCTAGATAATATTTCCATCTGTACATGTACCAGTTCTTCTTTGTCCACTCACCTGTTGATGGACTTTTTGGTTGCCTCCATGTCTTGGCTATTGTAATACTGCTGCACTGCACATTTGCCTGCCTGTGTCTTTACAATTCTGTCTTCTTATGTTATAGGCCCAGGAG
>NW_027193224.1:0-18000 GCF_949987515.2 Delphinus delphis | reverse complement strand
GACGGGTGAGGGTCAGGCTTCGGAGAAGGGTTAGGGTTAGGGTTCGGGCTAGGGTTAGGGTTAGGGGACGGGGACGGTTTAGGGTCCAGGTGAGGGTACGGTAATGCTTTAGGGGGAGCGTGCATGTGAGGGCGCGGGTTAGTGTTAGCGTACGGGTTAGGATTAGGGGACGGGTGAGGGTCAGGCTTCGGGGAAGGGTTAGGGTTAGGGTTCGGGCTAGGGTTAGGGTTAGGGGACGGGGACGGTTTAGGGTCCAGGTGAGGGTACGGCAACACTTTAGGGGGAGCGTGCGTGTGAGGGCGTGGGTTAGTGTTAGCGTACGTGTTATGATTAGGGTACGGGTGAATGTCAGGCTTCGGGGAAGGGTTAGGGTTAGGGTTCGGGCTAGGGTTAGGGTTAGGGGACGGGGACGGTTTAGGGTCCAGGTGAGGGTACGGCAACGCTTTAGGGGGAGCGTGCGTGTGAGGGCGCGGGTTAGTGTTAGCGTACGGGTTAGGATTAGGGGACGGGTGAGGGTCAGGCTTCGGGGAAGGGTTAGGGTTAGGGTTCGGGCTAGGGTTAGGGTTAGGGGACGGTTTAGGGTCCAGGTGAGGGTACGGCAACGCTTTAGTGGCAGCGTGCGTGTGAGGGCGCGGGTTAGTGTTAGCGTACGGGTTAGGATTAGGGGACGGGTGAGGGTCAGGCTTCGGGGAAGGGTTAGGGTTAGGGTTCGGGCTAGGGTTAGGGTTAGGGGACGGGGACGGTTTAGGGTCCAGGTGAGGGTACGGCAACGCTTTAGGGGGAGCGTGCGTGTGAGGGCGCAGGGTAGTGTTAGCGTACGGGTTAGGATTATGGGACGGGTGAGGGTCAGGCTTCGGGGAAGGGTTAGGGTTAGGGTTCGGGCTAGGGTTAGGGTTAGGGGACGGGGACGGTTTAGGGTCCAGGTGAGGGTACGACAACGCTTTAGGGGGAGCGTGCGTGTGAGGGCGCGGGTTAGTGTTACCGTATGGGTTAGGATTAGGGGACGGGTGAGGATCAGGCTTCGGGGAAGTGTTAGGGTTAGGGTTCGGGCTAGGGTTAGGGTTAGGGGACGAGGACGGTTTAGGGTCCAGGTGAGGGTACGGCAACGCTTTAGGGGGAGCGTGCGTGTGAGAGCACGGGTTAGTGTTAGCGTATGGGTTAGGATTAGGGGACGGGTGAGGGTCAGGCTTCGGGGAAGGGTTAGGGTTAGGGTTCGGGCTAGGGTTAGGGTTAGGGGACGGGGACGGTTTATAGTCCAGGTGAGGGTACGGCAACGCTTTAGGGGGAGCGTGCCTGTGAGGGCGCGCGTTAGAGTTAGCGTACGGCTTAGGATTAGGGGACGGGTGAGGGTCAGGCTTCGGGGAAGGGTTAGGGTTAGGGTTCGGGCTAGGGTTAGGGTTAGGGGACGGGGACGGTTTAGGGTCCAGGTGAGGGTACAGCAACACTTTAGGGGGAGCGTGCGTGTGAGGGCGCGGGTTAGTGTTAGCGTACGGGTTAGGATTAGGGGACGGGTGAGGGTCAGGCTTCGGGGAAGGGTTAGGGTTAGGGTTCGGGCTAGGGTTAGGGTTAGGGGACGGGGACGGTTTAGGGTCCAGGTGAGGGTACGGCAACGCTTTAGGGGGAGCGTGCGTGTGAGGGCGCTGGTTAGTGTTAGCGTACGGGTTAGGATTAGGGGACGTGTGAGGGTCAGGCTTCGGGGAAGGGTTAGGGTTAGGGTTCGGGCTAGGGTTAGGGTTAGGGGACGGGGACGGTTTCGGGTCCAGGTGAGGGTACGGCAACGCTTTAGGGGGAGCGTGCGTGTGAGGGCTCGGGGTAGTGTTATCGTACGGGATAGGATAAGGGGACGGGTGAGGGTCAGGCTTCCGGGAAGGGTTAGGGTTAGGGTTCGGGCTAGGGTTAGGGTTAGGGGATGGGGACGGTTTAGGGTCCAGGTGAGGGTACGGCAATGCTTTAGGGGGACCGTGCGTGTGAGGGCGCGGGTTAGTGTTAGCGTACAGGTTAGGATTAGGGGACGGGTGAGGGTCAGGCTTCGGGGAAGGGTTAGGGTTAGGGTTCGGGCTAGGGTTAGGGCTAGGGGACGGGGACGGTTTAGGGTCCAGGTGAGGGTACGGCAACGCTTTAGGGGGAGCGTGCGTGTGAGAGCAAGGGTTAGTGTTAGCGTACGGGTTAGGATTAGGGGACGGGTGAGGGTCAGGCTTCGGGGAAGCGTTAGAGTTAGGGTTCGACTAGGGTTAGGCTTAGGGGACGGGGACGGTTTATGGTCCAGGTGAGGGTACGGCAAAGCTTTAGGGGGAGCGTGCGTGTGAGGGCGCGGGTTAGTGTTAGCGTACGGGTTAGGATTAGGGGACGGGTGAGGGTCAGGCTTCGGGGAAGGGTTAGGGTTAGGGTTCGGGCTAGGGTTAGGGTTAGGGGACGGGGACGGTTTAGGGTCCAGGTGAGGGTACGGCAACGCTTTAGGGGGAGCGTGCGTGTGAGGGCGCGGGTTAGTGTTAGCGTACGGGTTAGGTTTAGGGGACGGGTGAGGGTCAGGCTTCGGGGAAGGGTTAGGGTTAGGGTTCGGGCTAGGGTTAGGGTTAGGGGACGGGGACGGTTTAGGGTCCAGGTGAGCATACGGCAATGCTTTAGGGGGAGCGTGCGTGTGAGGGCGCGGGTTAGTGTTAGCGTACGGGTTAGGATTAGGGTACGGGTGAGGGTCAGGCTTCGGGGAAGGGTTAGGGTTAGGGTTCGGGCTAGGGTTAGGGTTAGGGGAGGGGGACGGTTTAAGGTCCAGGTGAGGGTACGGCAACGCTTTAGGGGGAGCGTGCGTGTGAGGGCGCGGGTTAGTGTTAGCGTACGGGTTAGGATTAGGGGACGGGTGAGGGTCAGGCTTCGGGGAAGGGTTAGGGTTAGGGTTCGGGCTAGGGTTAGGGTTAGGGGACGGGGACGGTTTCGGGTCCAGGTGAGGGTACGGCAACGCTATAGGGGGAGCGTGCGTGTGAGGGCTCGGGGTAGTGTTATCGTACGGGATAGGATTAGGGGACGTGTGAGGGTCAGGCTTCGGGGAAGGGTTAGGGTTAGGGTTCGGGCTAGGGTTAGGGTTAGGGGATGGGGACGGTTTAGGGTCCAGGTGAGGGTACGGCAACGCTTTAGGGGGACCGTGCGTGTGAGGGCGCGGGTTAGTGTTAGCGTACGGGTTAGGATTAGGGGACGGGTGAGGGTCAGGCTTCGGGGAAGGGTTAGGGTTAGGGTTCGGGCTAGGGTTAGGGCTAGGGGACGGGGACGGTTTAGGGTCCAGGTGAGGGTACGGCAACGCTTTAGGGGGAGCGTGCGTGTGAGGGCGCGGGCTAGTGTTAGCGTACGGGTTAGGATTAGGGGACGGGTGAGGGTTAGGCTTCGGGGAAGTGTTAGGGTTAGGGTTCGGGCTAGGGTTAGTGTTAGGGGACGGGGACGGTTTAGGGTCCAGGTGAGGGTACGGCAACGCTTTAGGGGGAGCGTGCGTGTGAGGGCATGGGTTAGTGTTAGCGTACGGGTTAGGATTAGGGGACGGGTGAGGGTCAGGCTTCGGGGAAGGGTTAGGGTTAGGGTTCGGGCTAGGGTTAGGGTTAGGGGACGGGGACGGTTTAGGGTCCAGGTGAGTGTACAGCAACGCTTTAGGGGGAGCGTGCGTGTGAGGGCGCGGGTTAGTGTTAGCGTACGGGTTAGGATTAGGGGACGGGTGAGGGCCAGGCTTCGGGGAAGGGTTAGGGTTAGGGTTCGGGCTAGGGTTAGGGTTAGGGGATGGGGACGGTTTCGGGTCCAGGTGAGGGTACGGCAACGCTTTAGGGGGAGCGTGCGTGTGAGGGCACGGGTTAGTGTTAGCGTACGGGTTAGGATTAGGGGACGGGTGAGGGTCAGGCTTCGGGGAAGGGTTAGGGTTAGGGTTATGCTAGGGTTAGGGTTAGGGGACGGGGACGGTTTAGGGTCCAGGTGAGGGGACGGCAGCGCTTTAGGGGGAGCGTGCGTGTGAGGGCGCGGGTTAGTGTTAGCGTACGGGTTAGAATTAGGGGACGGGTGACGGTCAGGCTTCGGGGAAGGGATAGGGTTAAGGTTCGGGCTAGGGTTAGGGTTAGGGGATGGGGACGGTTTAGGGTCCAGGTGAGGGTACGGCAACGCTTTAGGGGGAGTGTGCGTGTGAGGGCGCGGGTTAGTGTTAGCGTACGGGTTAGGATTAGGGTACGGGTGAGGGTCAGGCTTCGGGGAAGGGTTAGGGTTAGGGTTCGGGCTAGGGTTAGGGTTAGGGGACGGGGACGGTTTAGGGTCCAGGTGAGGGTACGGCAACGCTTTAGGGGGAGCGTGCGTGTGAGGGCGCAGGGTAGTGTTAGCGTACGGGTTAGGATTATGGGACGGGTGAGGGTCAGGCTTCGGGGAAGGGTTAGGGTTAGGGTTCGGGCTAGGGTTAGGGTTAGGGGACGGGGACGGTTTAGGGTCCAGGTGAGGGTACGACAACGCTTTAGGGGGAGCGTGCGTGTGAGGGCGCGGGTTAGTGTTACCGTATGGGTTAGGATTAGGGGACGGGTGAGGATCAGGCTTCGGGGAAGTGTTAGGGTTAGGGTTCGGGCTAGGGTTAGGGTTAGGGGACGAGGACGGTTTAGGGTCCAGGTGAGGGTACGGCAACGCTTTAGGGGGAGCGTGCGTGTGAGAGCACGGGTTAGTGTTAGCGTATGGGTTAGGATTAGGGGACGGGTGAGGGTCAGGCTTCGGGGAAGGGTTAGGGTTAGGGTTCGGGCTAGGGTTAGGGTTAGGGGACGGGGACGGTTTATAGTCCAGGTGAGGGTACGGCAACGCTTTAGGGGGAGCGTGCGTGTGAGGGCGCGCGTTAGAGTTAGCGTACGGCTTAGGATTAGGGGACGGGTGAGGGTCAGGCTTCGGGGAAGGGTTAGGGTTAGGGTTCGGGCTAGGGTTAGGGTTAGGGGACGGGGACGGTTTAGGGTCCAGGTGAGGGTACAGCAACACTTTAGGGGGAGCGTGCGTGTGAGGGCGCGGGTTAGTGTTAGCGTACGGGTTAGGATTAGGGGACGGGTGAGGGTCAGGCTTCGGGGAAGGGTTAGGGTTAGGGTTCGGGCTAGGGTTAGGGTTAGGGGACGGGGACGGTTTAGGGTCCAGGTGAGGGTACGGCAACGCTTTAGGGGGAGCGTGCGTGTGAGGGCGCTGGTTAGTGTTAGCGTACGGGTTAGGATTAGGGGACGTGTGAGGGTCAGGCTTCGGGGAAGGGTTAGGGTTAGGGTTCGGGCTAGGGTTAGGGTTAGGGGACGGGGACGGTTTCGGGTCCAGGTGAGGGTACGGCAACGCTTTAGGGGGAGCGTGCGTGTGAGGGCTCGGGGTAGTGTTATCGTACGGGATAGGATAAGGGGACGGGTGAGGGTCAGGCTTCGGGGAAGGGTTAGGGTTAGGGTTCGGGCTAGGGTTAGGGTTAGGGGATGGGGACGGTTTAGGGTCCAGGTGAGGGTACGGCAATGCTTTAGGGGGACCGTGCGTGTGAGGGCGCGGGTTAGTGTTAGCGTACAGGTTAGGATTAGGGGACGGGTGAGGGTCAGGCTTCGGGGAAGGGTTAGGGTTAGGGTTCGGGCTAGGGTTAGGGCTAGGGGACGGGGACGGTTTAGGGTCCAGGTGAGGGTACGGCAACGCTTTAGGGGGAGCGTGCGTGTGAGAGCAAGGGTTAGTGTTAGCGTACGGGTTAGGATTAGGGGACGGGTGAGGGTCAGGCTTCGGGGAAGCGTTAGAGTTAGGGTTCGACTAGGGTTAGGCTTAGGGGACGGGGACGGTTTATGGTCCAGGTGAGGGTACGGCAAAGCTTTAGGGGGAGCGTGCGTGTGAGGGCGCGGGTTAGTGTTAGCGTACGGGTTAGGATTAGGGGACGGGTGAGGGTCAGGCTTCGGGGAAGGGTTAGGGTTAGGGTTCGGGCTAGGGTTAGGGTTAGGGGACGGGGACGGTTTAGGGTCCAGGTGAGGGTACGGCAACGCTTTAGGGGGAGCGTGCGTGTGAGGGCGCGGGTTAGTGTTAGCGTACGGGTTAGGTTTAGGGGACGGGTGAGAGTCAGGCTTCGGGGAACGGTTAGGGTTAGGGTTCGGGCTAGGGTTACGGTTAGGGGACGGGGACGGTTTAGGGTCCAGGTGAGCATACGGCAATGCTTTAGGGGGAGCGTGCGTGTGAGGGCGCGGGTTAGTGTTAGCGTACGGGTTAGGATTAGGGTACGGGTGAGGGTCAGGCTTCGGGGAAGGGTTAGGGTTAGGGTTCGGGCTAGGGTTAGGGTTAGGGGAGGGGGACGGTTTAAGGTCCAGGTGAGGGTACGGCAACGCTTTAGGGGGAGCGTGCGTGTGAGGGCGCGGGTTAGTGTTAGCGTACGGGTTAGGATTAGGGGACGGGTGAGGGTCAGGCTTCGGGGAAGGGTTAGGGTTAGGGTTCGGGCTAGGGTTAGGGTTACGGGACGGGGACGGTTTAGGGTCCAGGTGAGGGTACGGTAATGCTTTAGGGGGAGCGTGCATGTGAGGGCGCGGGTTAGTGTTAGCGTACGGGTTAGGATTAGGGGACGGGTGACGGTCAGGCTTCGGGGAAGGGTTAGGGTTAGGGTTCGGGCTAGGGTTAGGGTTAGGGGACGGGGACGGTTTATAGTCCAGGTGAGGGTACGGCAACGCTTTAGGGGGAGCGTGCGTGTTAGGGCGCGCGTTAGTGTTAGCGTACGGCTTAGGATTAGGGGACGGGTGAGGGTCAGGCTTCGGGGAAGGGTTAGGGTTAGGGTTCGGGCTAGGGTTAGGGTTAGGGGACGGGGACGGTTTAGGGTCCAGGTGAGGGTACGGCAACGCTTTAGGGGGAGCGTGCGTGTGAGGGCGCGGGTTAGTGTTAGCGTACGGGTTAGGATTAGGGGACGGGTGAGGGTCAGGCTTCGGGGAAGGGTTAGGGTTAGGGTTCGGGCTAGGGTTAGGGTTAGGGGACGGGGACGGTTTAGGGTCCAGGTGAGGGTACGGCAACGCTTTAGGGGGAGCGTGCGTGTGAGGGCGCGGGTTAGTGTTAGCGTACGGGTTAGGATTAGGGGACGGGTGAGGGTCAGGCTTCGGGGAAGGGTTAGGGTTAGGGTTCGGGCTAGGGTTAGGGTTAGGGGACGGGGACGGTTTCGGGTCCAGGTGAGGGTACGGCAACGCTATAGGGGGAGCGTGCGTGTGAGGGCTCGGGGTAGTGTTATCGTACGGGATAGGATTAGGGGACGTGTGAGGGTCAGGCTTCGGGGAAGGGTTAGGGTTAGGGTTCGGGCTAGGGTTAGGGTTAGGGGATGGGGACGGTTTAGGGTCCAGGTGAGGGTACGGCAACGCTTTAGGGGGACCGTGCGTGTGAGGGCGCGGGTTAGTGTTAGCGTACGGGTTAGGATTAGGGGACGGGTGAGGGTCAGGCTTCGGGGAAGGGTTAGGGTTAGGGTTCGGGCTAGGGTTAGGGCTAGGGGACGGGGACGGTTTAGGGTCCAGGTGAGGGTACGGCAACGCTTTAGGGGGAGCGTGCGTGTGAGGGCGCGGGCTAGTGTTAGCGTACGGGTTAGGATTAGGGGACGGGTGAGGGTTAGGCTTCGGGGAAGTGTTAGGGTTAGGGTTCGGGCTAGGGTTAGTGTTAGGGGACGGGGACGGTTTAGGGTCCAGGTGAGGGTACGGCAACGCTTTAGGGGGAGCGTGCGTGTGAGGGCATGGGTTAGTGTTAGCGTACGGGTTAGGATTAGGGGACGGGTGAGGGTCAGGCTTCGGGGAAGGGTTAGGGTTAGGGTTCGGGCTAGGGTTAGGGTTAGGGGACGGGGACGGTTTAGGGTCCAGGTGAGTGTACAGCAACGCTTTAGGGGGAGCGTGCGTGTGAGGGCGCGGGTTAGTGTTAGCGTACGGGTTAGGATTAGGGGACGGGTGAGGGCCAGGCTTCGGGGAAGGGTTAGGGTTAGGGTTCGGGCTAGGGTTAGGGTTAGGGGATGGGGACGGTTTCGGGTCCAGGTGAGGGTACGGCAACGCTTTAGGGGGAGCGTGCGTGTGAGGGCACGGGTTAGTGTTAGCGTACGGGTTAGGATTAGGGGACGGGTGAGGGTCAGGCTTCGGGGAAGGGTTAGGGTTAGGGTTATGCTAGGGTTAGGGTTAGGGGACGGGGACGGTTTAGGGTCCAGGTGAGGGGACGGCAGCGCTTTAGGGGGAGCGTGCGTGTGAGGGCGCGGGTTAGTGTTAGCGTACGGGTTAGAATTAGGGGACGGGTGACGGTCAGGCTTCGGGGAAGGGATAGGGTTAAGGTTCGGGCTAGGGTTAGGGTTAGGGGATGGGGACGGTTTAGGGTCCAGGTGAGGGTACGGCAACGCTTTAGGGGGAGTGTGCGTGTGAGGGCGCGGGTTAGTGTTAGCGTACGGGTTAGGATTAGGGTACGGGTGAGGGTCAGGCTTCGGGGAAGGGTTAGGGTTAGGGTTAGGGGACGGGGACGGTTTAGGGTCCAGGTGAGGGTACGGCAACGCTTTAGGTGAAGCGTGCGTGTGATGGCGCGGGGTAGTGTTAGCGTACGGGTTAGGATTAGGGGACGGGTGAGGGTCAGGCTTCGGGGAAGGGTTACGGTTAGGGTTCGGGCTAGGGTTAGGGTTAGGGGACGGGGACGGTTTAGGGTCCAGGTGAGGGTACGGCAACGCTTTAGGGGGAGCGTGCGTGTGAGGGCGCGGGTTAGTGTTAGCGTACGGGTTAGGATTAGGGGACGGGTGAGGGTCAGGCTTCGGGGAAGTGTTAGCGTTAGGGTTCAGGCTAGGGTTAGGGTTAGGGGACGGGGACGGTTTAGTGTCCAGGTGAGGGTACGGCAACGCTTTAGGGGGAGCGTGCGTGTGAGGGCGCGGGTTAGTGTTAGCGTACGCGTTAGGATTAGGGGACGGGTGAGGGTCAGGCTTCGGGGAAGGGTTAGGGTTAGGGTTCGGGCTAGGGTTAGGGTTAGGGGACGGGGACGGTTTAGGGTCCAGGTGAGTGTACGGCAACGCTTTAGGGGGATCGTGCGTGTGAGGGCGTGGGTTAGTGTTAGCGTACGGGTTAGGATTAGGGGACGGGTGAGGGTCAGGCTTCGGGGAAGGGTTAGGGTTAGGGTTCGGGCTAGGGTTAGGGTTAGGGGACGGGGACGGTTTAGGGTCCAGGTGAGGGTACGGCAACGCTTTAGGGGCAGCGTGCGTGTGAGGGCGCGGGTTAGTGTTAGCGTACGGGTTAGGTTTAGGGGACGGGTGAGGGTCAGGCTTCGGGGAACGGTTAGGGTTAGGGTTCGGGCTAGGGTTACGGTTAGGGGACGGGGACGGTTTAGGGTCCAGGTGAGCATACGGCAATGCTTTAGGGGGAGCGTGCGTGTGAGGGCGCGGGTTAGTGTTAGCGTACGGGTTAGGATTAGGGGACGGGTGAGGGTCAGGCTTCGGGGAAGGGTTAGGGTTAGGGTTCGGGCTAGGGTTAGGGTTAGGGGACGGGGACGGTTTAGGGTCCAGGTGAGGGTACGGCAACGCTTTAGGGGGAGCGTGCGTGTGAGGGCGCGGGTTAGTGTTAGCGTACGTGTTAGGATTAGGGTACGGGTGAGGGTCAGGCTTCGGGGAAGGGTTAGGGTTAGGGTTCGGGCTAGGGTTAGGGTTAGGGGAGGGGGACGGTTTAAGGTCCAGGTGAGGGTACGGCAACGCTTTAGGGGGAGCGTGCGTGTGAGGGCGCGGGTTAGTGTTAGCGTACGGGTTAGGATTAGGGGACGGGTGAGGGTCAGGCTTCGGGGAAGGGTTAGGGTTAGGGTTCGGGCTAGGGTTAGGGTTACGGGACGGGGACGGTTTAGGGTCCAGGTGAGGGTACGGTAATGCTTTAGGGGGAGCGTGCATGTGAGAGCGCGGGTTAGTGTTAGCGTACGTCTTAGGATTAGGGGACGGGTGAGGGTCAGGCTTCGGGGAAGGGTTAGGGTTAGGGTTCGGGCTAGGGTTAGGGTTAGGGGAGGGGGACGGTTTAAGGTCCAGGTGAGGGTACGGCAACGCTTTAGGGGGAGCGTGCGTGTGAGGGCGCGGGTTAGTGTTAGCGTACGTGTTAGGATTAGGGGACGGGTGACGGTCAGGCTTCGGGGAAGGGTTAGGGTTAGGGTTCGGGCTAGGGTTAGGGTTAGGGGACGGGGACGGTTTATAGTCCAGGTGAGGGTACGGCAACGCTTTAGGGGGAGCGTGCGTGTGAGGGCGCGCGTTAGTGTTAGCGTACGGCTTAGGATTAGGGGACGGGTGAGGGTCAGGCTTCGGGGAAGGGTTAGGGTTAGGGTTCGGGCTAGGGTTAGGGTTAGGGGACGGGGACGGTTTAGGGTCCAGGTGAGGGTATGGCAACGCTTTATGGGGACCGTGCGTGTGAGGGCGCGGGTTAGTGTTAGCGTACGGGTTAGGATTAGGGGACGGGTGAGGGTGAGGCTTCGGGGAAGGGTTAGGGTTAGGGTTCGGGCTAGGGTTAGGGCTAGGGGACAGGGACGGTTTAGGGTCCAGGTGAGGGTACGGCAACGCTTTAGGGGGAGCGTGCGTGTGAGGGCGCGGGCTAGTGTTAGCGTACGGGTTAGGATTATGGGACGGGTGAGGGTTAGGCTTCGGGGAAGTGTTAGGGTTAGGGTTCGGGCTAGGGTTAGTGTTAGGGGACGGGGACGGTTTAGGGTCCAGGTGAGGGTACGGCAACGCTTTAGGGGGAGCGTGCGTGTGAGGGCATGGGTTAGTGTTAGCGTACGGGTTAGGATTAGGGGACGGGTGAGGGTCAGGCTTCGGGGAAGGGTTAGGGTTAGGGTTCGGGCTAGGGTTAGGGTTAGGGGACGGGGACGGTTTAGGGTCCAGGTGAGGGTACAGCAACGCTTTAGGGGGAGCGTGCGTGTGAGGGCGCGGGTTAGTGTTAGCGTACGGGTTAGGATTAGGGGACGGGTGAGGGCCAGGCTTCGGGGAAGGGTTAGGGTTAGGGTTCGGGCTAGGGTTAGGGTTAGGGGATGGGGACGGTTTCGGGTCCAGGTGAGGGTACGGCAACGCTTTAGGGGGAGCGTGCGTGTGAGGGCGCGGGTTAGTGTTAGCGTACGGGTTAGGATTAGGGGACGGGTGAGGGTCAGGCTTCGGGGAAGGGTTAGGGTTAGGGTTCTGGCTAGGGTTAGGGTTAGGGGACGGGGACGGTTTCGGGTCCAGGTGAGGGTACGGCAACGCTTTAGGGGGAGCGTGCGTGTGAGGGCTCGGGTTAGTGTTAGCGTACGGGTTAGGATTAGGGGACGGGTGAGGGTCAGGCTTCGGGGAAGGGTTAGGGTTAGGGTTCGGGTTAGGGTTAGGGGATGGGGACGGTTTAGGGTCCAGGTGAGGGTACGGCAACGCTTTAGGGGGAGCGTGCGTGTGAGGGTGCGGGTTAGTGTTAGCGTACGGGTTAGGATTAGGGGACGGGTGAGGGTCAGGCTTCGGGGAAGGGTTAGGGTTAGGGTTCGGGCTAGGGTTAGGGTTCGGGGACGGGGACGGTTTAGGGTCCAGGTGAGGGTACGGCAACGCTTTAGGGGGAGCGTGCGTGTGAGGGCGCGTGTTAGTGTTAGCGTACCGGTTAGGATTAGGGGACGGGTGAGGGTCAGGCTTCGGGGAAGGGTTAGGGTTAGGGTTCGGGCTAGGGTTAGGGTTAGGGGACAGGGACGGTTTCGGGTCCAGGTGAGGGTACGGCAACGCTTTAGGGGGAGCGTGCGTGTGAAAGCGCGGGTTAGTGTTAGCGTACGGGTTAGGATTAGGGGACGGGTGAGGGTCAGGCTTCGGGGAAGGGTTAGGGTTAGGGTTCGGGCTAGGGTTAGGGTTAGGGGACGGGGACGGTTTAGGGTCCAGGTGAGGGTACGGCAACGCTTTAGGGGGAGCGTGGGTGTGAGGGCGTGGGTCAGTGTTAGCGTACGGGTTAGGATTAGGGGACGGGTGAGGGTCAGGCTTCGGGGAAGGGTTAGAGTTAGGGTTCGGGCTAGGGTTAGGGTTAGGGAACGGGGACGGTTTAGGGTCCAGGTGAGGGTACGGCAACGCTTTAGGGGGAGCGTGCGTGTGAGGGCGCGGGTTAGTGTTAGCGTACGGGTTAGGATTAGGGGACGGGTGAGGGTCAGGCTTCGGGGAATGTTTAGGGTTAGGGTTCGGGCTAGGGTTAGGGTTAGGGGACGGGGACGGTTTAGGGTCCAGGTGAGGGTACGGCAACGCTTTAGGGGGAGCGTGTGTGTGAGGGCACGGTTTAGTGTTAACGTACGGGTTAGGATTAGGGGACGGGTGAGGGTCAGGCTTCGGGGAAGGTTTAGGGTTAGGGTTCGGCTAGGGTTAGGGTTAGGAGACGGGGACGGTTTAGGGTCCAGTTGAGGGTACGGCAACACTTTAGGGGGAGCATGCGTGTGAGGGCGCTGGTTAGTGTTAGCGTACGGTTTAGGATTAGGGGACAGGTGAGGGTCAGGCTTCGGGGAAGGGTTAGGGTTAGGGTCCGGGCTAGGGATAGGGTTAGGGGACGGGGACGGTTTAGGGTCCAGGTGAGGGTACGGCAACGCTTTAGGGGGAGCGTGCGTGTGAGGGGCGGGTTATTGTTAGCGTACGGATTAGGATTAGGGGACGGGTGAGGGTCAGGCTTCGGGGAAGGGTTAGGGTTAGGGTTCGGCCTAAGGTTAGGGTTAGGGGACGGGGACGGTTTAGGGTCCAGGTGAGGGTACGGCAACGCTTTAGGGGAGCGTGCGTGTGAGGGCGCGGGTTAGTGTTAGCGTACGGGTTAGGATTAGGGGACGGGTGAGGGTCAGGCTTCGGGGAAGGGTTAGGGTTAGGGTTATGCTAGGGTTAGGGTTAGGGGACGGGGACGGTTTAGGGTCCAGGTGAGGGGACGGCAACGCTTTAGGGGGAGCGTGCGTGTGACGCCGCGGGTTAGTGTTAGCGTACGGGTTAGGATTAGGGGACGGGTGAGGGTCAGGCTTCGGGGAAGTTTTAGGGTTAGGGTTAGGGGACGGGGACGGTTTAGGGTCCAGGTGAGGGTACGGCAATGCTTTAGGTGAAGCGTGCGTGTAATGGCGCGGGGTAGTGTTAGCGTACGGGTTAGGATTATGGGACGGGTGAGGGTCAGGCTTCGGGGAAGGGTTACGGTTAGGGTTCGGGCTAGGGTTAGGGTTAGGGGACGGGGACGGTTTAGGGTCCAGGTGAGGGTACGGCAACGCTTTAGGGGGAGCGTGCGTGTGAGGGCGCGGGTTAGTGTTAGCGTACGGGTTAGGATTAGGGGACGGGTGAGGGTCAGGCTTCGGGGAAGTGTTAGCGTTAGGGTTCAGGCTAGGGTTAGGGTTAGGGGACAGGGACGGTTTAGTGTCCAGGTGAGGGTACGGCAACGCTTTAGGGGGAGCGTGCGTGTGAGGGCGCGGGTTAGTGTTAGCGTACGGGTTAGGATTAGGGGACGGGTGAGGGTCAGGCTTCGGGGAAGGGTTAGGGTTAGGGTCCGGGCTAGGGTTAGGGTTAGGGGACGGGGACGGTTTAGGGTCCAGGTGAGTGTACGGCAACGCTTTAGGGGGATCGTGCGTGTGAGGGCGTGGGTTAGTGTTAGCGTACGGGTTAGGATTAGGGGACGGGTGAGGGTCAGGCTTCGGGGAAGGGTTAGGGTTAGGGTTCGGGCTAGGGTTAGGGTTCGGGGACGGGGACGGTTTAGGGTCCAGGTGAGGGTACGGCAACGCTTTAGGGGGAGCGTGCGTGTGAGGGCGCATGTTAGTGTTAGCGTACGGGTTAGGATTAGGGGACGGGTGAGGGTCAGGCTTCGGGGAAGGGTTAGGGTTAGGGTTCGGGCTAGGGTTAGGGTTAGGGGACGGGGACGGTTTCGGGTCCAGGTGAGGGTACGGCAACACTTTAGGGGGAGCGTGCGTGTGAGAGCACGGGTTAGTGTTAGCGTACGGGTTAGGATTAGGGGACGGGTGAGGGTCAGGCTTCGGGGAAGCGTTAGAGTTAGGGTTCGACTAGGGTTAGGGTTAGGGGACGGGGACGGTTTATGGTCCAGGTGAGGGTACGGCAAAGCTTTAGGGGGAGCGTGCGTGTGAGGGCGCGGGTTAGTGTTAGCGTACGGGTTAGGATTAGGGGACGGGTGAGGGTCAGGCTTCGGGGAAGGGTTAGGGTTAGGGTTCGGGCTAGGGTTAGGGTTAGGGGACGGGGACGGTTTAGGGTCCAGGTGAGGGTACGGCAACGCTTTAGGGGGAGCGTGCGTGTGAGGGCGCGGGTTAGTGTTAGCGTACGGGTTAGGTTTAGGGGACGGGTGAGGGTCAGGCTTCGGGGAAGGGTTAGGGTTAGGGTTCGGGCTAGGGTTACGGTTAGGGGACGGGGACGGTTTAGGGTCCAGGTGAGCATACGGCAATGCTTTAGGGGGAGCGTGCGTGTGAGGGCGCGGGTTAGTGTTAGCGTACGGGTTAGGATTAGGGGACGGGTGAGGGTCAGGCTTCGGGGAAGGGTTAGGGTTAGGGTTCGGGCTAGGGTTAGGGTTAGGGGACGGGGACGGTTTAGGGTCCAGGTGAGGGTACGGCAACGCTTTAGGGGGAGCGTGCGTGTGAGGGCGCGGGTTAGTGTTAGCGTACGTGTTAGGATTAGGGTACGGGTGAGGGTCAGGCTTCGGGGAAGGGTTAGGGTTAGGGTTCGGGCTAGGGTTAGGGTTAGGGGAGGGGGACGGTTTAAGGTCCAGGTGAGGGTACGGCAACGCTTTAGGGGGAGCGTGCGTGTGAGGGCGCGGGTTAGTGTTAGCGTACGGGTTAGGATTAGGGGACGGGTGAGGGTCAGGCTTCGGGGAAGGGTTAGGGTTAGGGTTCGGGCTAGGGTTAGGGTTAGGGGACGGTTTAGGGTCCAGGTGAGGGTACGGCAACGCTTTAATGGCAGCGTGCGTGTGAGGGCGCGGGTTAGTGTTAGCGTACGGGTTAGGATTAGGGGACGGGTGAGGGTCAGGCTTCGGGGAAGGGTTAGGGTTAGGGTTCGGGCTAGGGTTAGGGTTAGGGGACGGGGACGGTTTAGGGTCCAGGTGAGGGTACGCAACGCTTTAGGGGGAGCGTGCATGTGAGGGCGCGGGGTAGTGTTAGCGTACGGGTTAGGATTATGGGACGGGTGAGTGTCAGGCTTCGGGGAAGGGTTAGGGTTAGGGTTCGGGCTAGGGTTAGGGTTAGGGGACGGGGACGGTTTAGGGTCCAGGTGAGGGTACGGCAACGCTTTCGGGGGAGCGTGCATGTGAGGGCGCGGGTTAGTGTTAGCGTTTGGGTTAGGATTAGGGGACGGGTGAGGGTCAGGCTTCGGGGAAGGGTTAGGGTTAGGATTCGGGCTAGGGTTAGGGTTAGGGGACGAGGACGGTTTAGGGTCCAGGTGAGGGTACGGCAACGCTTTAAGGGGAGCGTGCGTGTGAGAGCACGGGTTAGTGTTAGCGTATGGGTTAGGATTAGGGGACGGGTGAGGGTCAGGTTTCGGGGAAGGGTTAGGGTTAGGGTTCGGGTTAGGGTTAGGGTTAGGGGACGGGGACGGTTTCGGGTCCAGGTGAGTGTACGGCAACGCTTTATGGGGAGCGTTTGTGTGAGGGCGCGGGTTAGTGTTAGCGTACGGGTTAGGATTAGGGGACGGGTGAGGGTCAGGCTTCGGGGAAGGTTTATGGTTAGGGTTATGCTAGAGTTAGGGTTAGGGGACGGGGACGGTTTAGGGTCCAGGTGAGGGTACGGCAACGCTTTATGGGGAGCGTTTGTGTGAGGGCGCGGGTTAGTGTTAGCGTACGGGTTAGGATTAGGGGACGGGTGAGGGTCAGGCTTCGGGGAAGGGTTAGGGTTAGGGTTCGGGCTAGGGTTAGGGTTAGGCGATGGGGACGGTTTAGGGTCCAGGTGAGGGTACGGCAACGCTTTAGGGGGAGCGTGCGTGTGAGGGCGCGGGTTAGCGTTAGCGTACGGGTTAGGATTAGGGGACGGGTGAGGGTCAGGCTTCGGGGAAGGGTTAGGGTTAGGGTTCGGGCTAGGGTTAGGGTTAGGGGACGGGGACGGTTTAGGGTCCAGGTGAGGGTACGGCAACGCTTTAGGGGGAGCGTGCGTGTGAGGGCGCGGGTTAGTGTTAGCGTACGGGTTAGGATTAGGGGACGGGTGAGGGTCAGGCTTCGGGGAAGTGTTAGGGTTAGGGTTCGGCTAGGGTTAGGGTTAGGGGACGGGGACGGTTTAGGGTCCAGGTGAGGGTACGGCAACGCTTTAGGGGGAGCGTGCGTGTGAGGGCGCGGGTTAGTGTTAGCGTACGGGTTAGGATTAGGGGACGGGTGAGGGTCAGGCTTCGGGGAAGGTTTAGGTTTAGGGTTCGGGCTAGGGTTAGGGTTAGGGGTCGGGGACGGTTTAGGGTCCAGGTGAGGGTACGGCAAAACTTTAGGGGGTGCGTGCGTGTAGGGCGCGGGTTACTGTTAGCGTACGGGTTAGGATTAGGGGACGGGTGAGGGTCAGGCTTCGGGGAAGGGTTAGGGTTAGGGTTCGGGCTAGGGTTAGGGTTAGGGGATGGGGACGGTTTAGGGTCCAGGTGAGGGTACGGCAACGCTTTACGGGGACCGTGCGTGTGAGGGCACGGGTTATTGTTAGCGTACGGTTTAGGATTAGGGGACGGGTGAGGTTCAGGCTTCGGGGAAGGGATAGGGTTAGGGTTCGGGCTAGGGTTAGGGTTAGGGGACGGGGACGGTTTAGGGTCCAGGTGAGGGTACGGCAACGCTTTAGGGGGAGCGTGCGTGTGAGGGCGCGGGTTAGTGTTAGCGTACGGGTTAGGATTAGGGGACGGGTGAGGGTCAGACTTCGGGGAAAGTTTAGGGTTAGGGTTCGGGCTAGGGTTAGGGTTAGGGGACGGGGACGGTTTAGGGTCCAGGGAGGTTACGGCAACGCTTTAGGGGGAGCGTGCGTGTGAGGGCGCGGTTTAGTGTTAACGTACGGGTTAGGATTAGGGGACGGGTGAGGGTCAGGCTTCGGGGAGGGGTTAGTGTTAGGGTTCGGCTAGGGTTAGGGTTAGGGGACGGGGACGGTTTAGGGTCCAGGTGAGGGTACGGCAACACTTTAGGGGGAGCATGCGTGTGAGGGCGCTGGTTAGTGTTAGCGTACGGTTTAGGATTAGGGGACAGGTGAGGGTCAGGCTTCGGGGAAGGGTTAGGGTTAGGGTTCGGGCTAGGTTTAGGGTTAGGGGACGGGGACGGTTTAGGGTCCAGGTGAGGGTACGGCAACGCTTTAGGGGGAGCGTGCGTGTGAGGGGCGGGTTAGTGTTAGCGTACGGATTAGGATTAGGGTACGGGTGAGGGTCAGGCTTCGGGGAAGGGTTAGGGTTAGGGTTCGGGGTAGGGTTAGGGTTAGGGGACGGGGACGGTTTAGGGTCCAGGTGAGGGTACGGCAACGCTTTAGGGGGAGCGTGCGTGTGAGGGCGCGGGTTAGTGTTAGCGTACGGGTTAGGATTAGGGGACGGGTGAGGGTCAGGTTTTGGGGAAGGGTTAGGGTTATGGTTCGGGCTAGGGTTAGGGTTAGGGGACGGGGACGGTTTAGGGTCCAGGTGAGGGTACGGCAACGCTTTAGGGGGAGCGTGCGTGTGAGGGCGCGGGTTAGTGTTAGCGTACGGGTTAGGATTAGGGGACGGGTGAGGGTCAGGCTTCGGGGAAGGGTTAGGGTTAGGGTTATGCTAGGGTTAGGGTTAGGGGACGGGGACGGTTTAGGGTCCAGTTGAGGGTACGGCAACGCTTTAGGGGGAGCGTGCGTGTGAGGGCGCGGGTCAGTGTTAGCGTACGGGTTAGGTTTAGGGGACAGGTAGGGTCAGGCTTCGGGGAAGGGTTAGGGTTAGGGTTCGGGCTAGGGTTAGGGTTAGGGGACGGGGACGGTTTAGGGTCCAGGTGAGGGTACGGCAACGCTTTAGGGGGAGCGTGCGTGTGAGGGCGCGGGTTAGTGTTAGCGTATGGGTTAGGATTAGGGGACGGGTGAGGGTCAGGCTTCGGGGAAGGGTTAGGGTTAGGATTCGGGCTAGGGTTAGGGTTAGGGGACGAGGACGGTTTAGGGTCCAGGTGAGGG
>NW_027193223.1:0-18000 GCF_949987515.2 Delphinus delphis | reverse complement strand
TCTGTGTGACTTATTTCAGTTAGAATCATCATACCTGAATCCACTCATTGTGCTGCTAAGGGCCTGATGACACAGATTTCATTGCTGAGTGATATTGCTTTGTAAGTAAATACCACAACTTCTTTATCCATTTTTCACTTTCGGCGATGTTGAACTTGTACTGTAAACGAGGTTCTTGTAAACAGAGGCATCCCAAACTTTGGGGTGGCTGTGTCTTTTTGATTTTAATTGCTCTAAGTTATAGGACCATAAGTGGCATTGCCCTAAGCTCTGTTGCTTTGTTTTTTAGATGTTTCAGGAAACACCATACACTTCTCCCGAGTGTCTGTTGGCAATTTACATCCCGCCCATCAGCATAACAAGGCTCCCAGTTCTCCATGGCCTGTCCTGCCTTTCTGGATTTTACACATTTTTCAGATGGCCCTTTTGACCAGGGGGAAGTGAGACTTCATTGTAGTGCAGATTTCCTTTGCAAGCTTGCTTGGTTGGCCAAAAAGGGCGTATGCGTTTTTTCCTGAATATATTCAGGAAAAAACGCATATGCCCTTTTTGGCCAAGTGCATCATTGTGGACGTTCTGCCTCTTTTCCTATGCTTTCAATGCAATTCCAGTCTACCTCCTGAAATCGGTTTCCTGCAATTCTGCCCCGCTTTCAAGTCTCTTGGCAGCCTTACTTCAGTCTATTTTTGGACGATAGCTGTCATTTATAACTCTGCAGGTTTGTGAATTACAGTGCCCTTGAGCTCCTTTCTTCAACTCGCTTTCTTGTGACCTGGCCGCAACACCGCAGGATGGCTTCAGGCCCTAATCTGGTTCCGGCCCGGCATGCTGAGCCTTTGGTTAATTCCTCTTCCTGGTGGGAAATGAGAGTTAAATTTGCCCGTCCAGACACCTCCAGCTAGCCTCTCATTGCTTCTCGCTATTCCTGTTTATCTTCCGCAGAAATTGCAAACTGGGCCAAACAGGAGGTTAAAGGGACTAACTCTCCAAGTCGGGAGATTGTCAGTAAAGCGTCTGGAATGTTGCACCCGAGTACCAGGGGAGGAAAACTGAGACATATTTGAACACGTCTCCCGTTCACATGGTTGATCATACTTGGGTTCCACATGCATGTTTTAGTTGAAGGAAGAATACCTTAAACCTGGAGAGTTGAGACCCGTGTAATGGGTACCATGCAATATGACTTCAAAGGGTCTTCATTTGCTCACCGAACCTCTCCAATCCTATCACTGCTGCATTTATGCCCCTGTACACATGCTTGATTCTCTTTTGGAGACATAGCAATCCATAGGTTTTACGATACTTACTAGTCAGGTACATTCTTAGGCGTTTAATATGCGGTGTTGAGTCCATTTCGTTGAGCAAGGAGTAGCTCTTGTCTATTCCATATTTGGCTTAAGGAAATTTATCTGTGCTCATTTCAATCTTTGGTTTTATGCAGCACCCCAACTCACCTTTACCTTTAAGCAAGAATAAGTTGGTTTTCTAAATTTGAGACCCTG
This sequence comes from Delphinus delphis, assembly GCF_949987515.2. Classification (NCBI taxonomy): domain Eukaryota; kingdom Metazoa; phylum Chordata; class Mammalia; order Artiodactyla; family Delphinidae; genus Delphinus; species Delphinus delphis. The sequence continues at coordinate 16,498 of NW_027193223.1, read as the reverse complement.
TTCTGTTCTGTAATTCAGTTCCTGTGTAGCCAAGTTTCCATTCCGTGTATTACTGATATCTTATGATGTTTCTTTTTCTGTGTGACTTATTTCAGTTAGAATCATCATACCTGAATCCACTCATTGTGCTGCTAAGGGCCTGATGACATAGATTTCATTGCTGAGTGATATTGCTTTGTAAGTAAATACCACAACTTCTTTATCCATTTTTCACTTTCTGCGATGTTGAACTTGTACTGTAAACGAGGTTCTTGTAAAGAGAGCCGTTTGAAACTTAGGGGTGGCTGTGTCTTTTAGATTTTAAATTCCCTAAGCTATAGGACCATAAGTGGAAGTGCCCTAGGCTCTGTTGCTTTGTTTTTTAGATGTTTCAGTTAACACCATACACTTCTCCCGAGTGGTTCTTGGCAATTTACATCCCGCTCTTCAGAATAACAAGGCTCCCAGTTCTCCATGGCCTGTCCTGCCTTTCTGGATTTTACACTTTTTTCAGATGGCCCTTTTGACCAGGGGGAAGTGAGACTTCATTGTAGTGCAGATTTCCTTTGCAAGCTTGCTTGGTTGGCCAAAAAGGGCGTATGCGTTTTTTCCTGAATATATTCAGGAAAAAACGCATACGCCCTTTTTGGCCAAGTGCATCATTGTGGACGTTCTGCCTCTTTTCCTATGCTTTCAATGCAATTCCAGTCTACCTCCTGAAATCGGTTTCCTGCAATTCTGCCCCGCTTTCAAGTCCTCTTGGCAGCCTTACTTCAGTCTATTTTTGGACGATAGCTCTCATTTATAACTCTGCAGGTTTGTGAATTACAGTGCCCCTGAGCTCCTTTCTTCAACTCGCTTTCGTTTGAGCTGGCCGCAACACCGCATGATGGCTTCAGGCACTAATCTGGTTCTGGCACGGCACGCTGAGCCTTTGGTTAATTCCTCTTCCTGGTGGGAAATGAGAGTTAAATTTGCCCGTCCAGACACCTCCAGCTAGTCTCTCATTGGTTCTCGCTATTCCTGTTCATCTTCCGCAGAAATTGCAAACTGGGCCAAACAGGAGGTTAAAGGGACTGACTCTCCAAGTCGGGAGAGTGTTAGTAAAGCGTCTGGAATGTTGCACCCGAGTACCAGGTACGAAAACTGAGACATATTTGAACACATCTCCCGATCACATGGTTGATCATACTCTAGGTTCCACATGCATGTTTTAGCTGAAGGAAGAATACCTTAAACCTGGGTAGTTGAAACCCGTGGAATGGGTACCATGCAATATGACTTCAAAGGGTCTTCATTTGCTCACCGAACCTCTCCAATCCTATCACTGCTGCGTTTATGCCCCTGTACACATGCTTGATTCTCTTTCGGAGACATAGCAATCCATAGGTTTTAAGATACTTACTAGTCAGGTACATTCTTAGGCGTTTAATATGCGGTGTTGAGTCCATTTCGTTGAGCAAGGAGTAGCTCTTGTCTATTCCATATTTGGCTTAAGGAACTTTATCTGTGCTCATTTCAATCTCTGATTTTATGCAGCACCCCAACTCACCTTTCCCCTTAAGCAAGCATAAGTTGGTTTTCTAAATTTGAGACCCTGTTCTGTTCTGTAATTCAGTTCCTGTGTAGCCAAGTTTCCATTCCGTGTATTACTGATATCTTATGATGTTTCTTTTTCTGTGTGACTTATTTCAGTTAGAATCATCATACCTGAATCCACTCATTGTGCTGCTAAGGGCCTTGTGACACAGATTTCATTGCTGAGTGATGTTGCTTTGTAAGTAAATACCACAACTTCTTTATCCATTTTTCACTTTCTGCGATGTTGAACTTGTACTGTAAACGAGGTTCTTGTAAACAGAGGCGTCCCAAACTTTGGGGTGGCTGTGTCTTTTTGATTTTAATTTCCCTAAGCTATAGGACCATAAGTGGAAGTGCCCTAGGCTCTGTTGCTTTGTCTTTTAGATGTTTCAGGAAACACCATACACTTCTCCCAAGTGTCTGTTGGCAATTTACATCCCGCCCATCAGCATAACAAGGCTCCCAGTTCTCAATGGCCTGTTGCCTTTCTGGATTTTACACTTTTTTCAGATGGCCCTTTTGACCGGGGGGAAGTGAGACTTCATTGTAGTGCAGATTTCCTTTGCAAGCTTGCTTGGTTGGCCAAAAAGGGCGTATGCGTTTTTTCCTGAATATATTCAGGAAAAAACGCATACGCCCTTTTTGGCCAAGTGCATCATTGTGGACGTTCTGCCTCTTTTCCTATGCTTTCAATGCAATTCCAGTCTACCTCCTGAAATCGGTTTCCTGCAATTCTGCCCCGCTTTCAAGTCCTCTTGGCAGCCTTACTTCAGTCTATTTTTGGACGATAGCTGTCATTTATAACTCTGCAGGTTTGTGAATTACAGTGCCCCTGAGCTCCTTTCTTCAACTCGCTTTCTTGTGACCTGGCCGCAACACCGCAGGATGGCTTCAGGCCCTAATCTGGTTCCGGCACGGCATGCTGAGCCTTTGGTTAATTCCTCTTCCTGGTGGGAAATGAGAGTTAAATTTGCCCGTTCAGACACCTTCAGCTAGTCTCTCATTGGTTCTCGCTATTCCTGTTCATCTTCCGCAGAAATTGCAAGCTGGGCCAAACAGGAGGTTAAAGGGACTGACTCTCCAAGTCGGGAGAGTGTTAGTAAAGCGTCTGGAATGTTGCACCCGAGTACCAGGGTACGAAAACTGAGACATATTTGAACACGTCTCCCGATCAAATGGTTGATCATACTCTAGGTTCCACATGCATGTTTTAGCTGAAGGAAGAATACCTTAAACCTGGGTAGTTGAAACCCGTGGAATGGGAACCATGCAATATGACTTCAAAGGGTCTTCATTTGCTCACCGAACCTCTCCAATCCTATCACTGCTGCGTTTATGCCCCTGTACACATGCTTGATTCTCTTTCGGAGACATAGCAATCCATAGGTTTTAAGATACTTACTAGTCAGGTACATTCTTAGGCGTTTAATATGCGGTGTTGAGTCCATTTCGTTGAGCAAGGAGTAGCTCTTGTCTATTCCATATTTGTCTTAAGGAACTTTATCTGTGCTCATTTCAATCTCTGGTTTTATGCAGCACCTCAACTCACCTTTACCCTTAAGCAAGCATAAGTTTGTTTTCTAAATTTGAGACCCTGTTCTGTTCTGTAATTCAGTTCCTGTGTAGCCAGGTTTACATTCCGTGTATTACTGATATCTTATGATGTTTCTTTTTCTGTGTGACCTATTTCAGTTAGAATCATCATACCTGAATCCACTCATTGTGCTGCTAAGGGCCTGATGACACAGATTTCATTGCTGAGTGATATTGCTTTGTAAGTAAATACCACAACTTCTTTATCCATTTTTCACTTTCTGCGATGTTGAGCTTGTACTGTAAACGAGGTTCTTGTAAACAGAGCCGTTCCAAACTTTGGGGTGGCTGTGTCTTTTTGATTTTAATTTCCCTAAGCTATAGGACCATAAGTGAAAGTGCCCTAGGCTCTGTTGCTTTGTTTTTTAGATGTTTCAGGAAACACCATACACTTCTCCCGAGTGGTTGTTGGCAATTTACATCCCGCCCATCAGCATAACAAGGCTCCCAGTTCTCCATGGCCTGTCCTGCCTTTCTGGATTTTACACTTTTTTCAGATGGCCCTTTTGACCAGGGGGAAGTGAGACTTCATTGTAGTGCAGATTTCCTTTGCAAGCTTGCTTGGTTGGCCAAAAAGGGCGTATGCGTTTTTTCCTGAATATATTCAGGAAAAAACGCATACGCCCTTTTTGGCCAAGTGCATCATTGTGGACGTTCTGCCTCTTTTCCTATGCTTTCAATGCAATTCCAGTCTACCTCCTGAAATCGGTTTCCTGCAATTCTGCCCCGCTTTCAAGTCCTCTTGGCAGCCTTACTTCAGTCTATTTTTGGACGATAGCTGTCATTTATAACTCTGCAGGTTTGTGAATTACAGTGCCCTTGAGCTCCTTTCTTCAACTCGCTTTCTTGTGACCTGGCCGCAACACCGCAGGATGGCTTGAGGCCCTAATCTTGTTCAGGCCCGGCATGCTGAGCCTTTGGTTAATTCCTCTTCCTGGTGGGAAATGAGAGTTAAATTTGCCCGTCCAGACACCTCCAGCTAGCCTCTCATTGGTTCTCGCTATTCCTGTTCATCTTCCGCAGAAATTGCAAACTGGGCCAAATAGGAGGTTAAAGGCGCTGACTCTCCAAGTGGGGAGAGTGTTAGTAAAGCGTCTGGAATGTTGCACCCGAGTACCAGGGTACGAAAACTGAGACATATTTGAACACGTCTACCGATCACATGGTTGATCATACTCTGGGTTCCACATGCATGTTTTAGCTGAAGGAAGAATACCTTAAACCTGGGTAGTTGAAACCCGTGGAATGGGTACCATGCAAGATGACTTCAAAGGGTCTTCATTTGCTCACCGAACCTCTCCAATCCTATCACTGCTGCGTTTATGCCCCTGTACACATGCTTGATTCTCTTTTGGAGACATAGCAATCCATAGGTTTTAAGATACTTACTAGTCAGGTACATTCTTAGGCGTTTAATATGCGGTGTTGAGTCCATTTCGTTGAGCAAGGAGTAGCTCTTGTCTATTCCATATTTGGCTTAAGGAACTTTATCTGTGCTCATTTCAATCTCTGGTTTTATGCAGCACCCCAACTCACCTTTCCCCTTAAGCAAGCATAAGTTGGTTTTCTAAATTTGAGACCCTGTTCTGTTCTGTAATTCAGTTCCTGTGTAGCCAAGTTTCCATTCCGTGTATTACTGATATCTTATGATGTTTCTTTTTCTGTGTGACTTATTTCAGTTAGAATCATCATACCTGAATCCACTCATTGTGCTGCTAAGGGCCTGATGACATAGATTTCATTGCTGAGTGATATTGCTTTGTAAGTGAATACCACAACTTCTTTATCCATTTTTCACTTTCTGCGATGTTGAACTTGTACTGTAAACGAGGTTCTTGTAAACAGAGCCGTTCCAAACTTTGGGGTGGCTGTGTCTTTTTGATTTTAATTTCCCTAACCTATAGGTCCATAAGTGGAAGTGCCCTAGGCTCTGTTGCTTTGTTTTTTAGATGTTTCAGGAAACACCATACACTTCTCCCAGGTGTCTGTTGGCAATTTACATCCCGCCCATCAGCATAACAAGGCTCCCAGTTCTCAATGGCCTGTTGCCTTTCTGCATTTTACACTTTTTTCAGATGGCCCTTTTGACCGGGGGGAAGTGAGACTTCATTGTAGTGCAGATTTCCTTTGCAAGCTTGCTTGGTTGGCCAAAAAGGGCGTATGCGTTTTTTCCTGAATATATTCAGGAAAAAACGCATACGCCCTTTTTGGCCAAGTGCATCATTGTGGACGTTCTGCCTCTTTTCCTATGCTTTCAATGCAATTCCAGTCTACCTCCTGAAATCGGTTTCCTGCAATTCTGCCCCGCTTTCAAGTCCTCTTGGCAGCCTTACTTCAGTCTATTTTTGGACGATAGCTGTCATTTATAACTCTGCTGGTTTGTCAATTGCAGTGCCCCTGAGCTCCTTTCTTCAACTCGCTTTCTTTTGAGCTGGCCGCAACACCGCAGGATGGCTTCAGGCCCTAATCTGGTTCCGGCCCGGCATGCTGAGCCTTTGGTTAATTCCTCTTCCTGGTGGGAAATGAGAGTTAAATTTGCCCGTCCAGACACCTCCAGCTAGCCTCTCATTGGTTTTCGCTATTCCTGTTCATCTTCCGCAGAAATTGCAAACTGGGCCAAACAGGAGGTTAAAGGGACTGACTCTCCAAGTCGGGAGAGTGTTAGTAAAGCGTCTGGAATGTTGCACCCGAGTACCAGGGGAGGAAAACTGAGACATATTTGAACACGTCTCCCGTTCACATGGTTGATCATACTCTGGGTTCCACATGCATGTTTTAGCTGAAGGAAGAATACCTTAAAGCTGGAGAGTTGAGACCCGTGTAATGGGTACCATGCAATATGACTTCAAAGGGTCTTCATTTGCTCACCGAACCTCTCCAATCCTATCACTGCTGCGTTTATGCCCCTGTACACATGCTTTATTCTCTTTTGGAGGCATAGCAATCCATAGGTTTTAAGATACTTACTAGTCAGGTACATTCTTAGGCGTTTAATATGCGGTGTTGAGTCCATTTCGTTGAGCAAGGAGTAGCTCTTGTCTATTCCATATTTGGCTTAAGGAACTTTATCTGTGCTCATTGCAATCTCTGGTTTTATGCAGCACCCCAACTCACCTTTCCCCTTAAGCAAGCATAAGTTGGTTTTCTAAATTTTAGACCCTGTTCTGTTCTGTAATTCAGTTCCTGTGTAGCCAAGTTTACATTCCGTGTATTAGTGATATCTTATGATGTTTCTTTTTCTGTGTGACTTATTTCAGTTAGAATCATCGTACCTGAATCCACTCATTATGCTGCTACGGGCCTGATGACATAGATTTCATTGCTGAGTGATACTGCATTGTACGTAAGTACCACAAGTTCTTTATCCATTTTTCACTTTCTGCGATGTTGAACTTGTACTGTAAACGAGGTTCTTGTAAACAGAGCCGTTCCAAACTTTGGGGTGGCTGTGTCTTTTTGATTTTAATTTCCCTAAGCTATAGGACCATAACTGGAAGTGCGCTAGGTTCTGTTGCTTTGTTTTTTAGATGTTTCAGGAAACACCATACACTTCTCCCGAGTGGTTGTTGGCAATTTACATCCCGCCCATCAGCATAACAAGGCTCCCAGTTCTCCATGGCCTGTCCTGCCTTTCTGGATTTTACACTTTTTTCAGATGGCCCTTTTAACTGGGGGGAAGTGAGACTTCATTGTAGTGCAGATTTCCTTTGCAAGCTTGCTTGGTTGGCCAAAAAGGGCGTATGCGTTTTTTCCTGAATATATTCAGGAAAAAACGCATACGCCCTTTTTGGCCAAGTGCATCATTGTGGACGTTCTGCCTCTTTTCCTATGCTTTCAATGCAATTCCAGTCTACCTCCTGAAATCGGTTTCCTGCAATTCTGCCCCGCTTTCAAGTCCTCTTGGCAGCCTTACTTCAGTCTATTTTTGGACGATAGCTGTCATTTATAACTCTGCAGGTTTGTGAATTACAGTGCCCCTGAGCTCCTTTCTTCAACTCGCTTTCTTGTGACCTGGCCGCAACACCGCAGGATGGCTTCAGGCCCTAATCTTGTTCCGGCACGGCATGCTGAGCCTTTGGTTATTTCCTCTTCCTGGTGGGAAATGAGAGTTAAATTTGCCCGTCCAGACACCTCCAGCTAGTCTCTCATTGGTTCTCGCTATTCCTGTTCATCTTCCAAGAAATTGCAAACTGGGCCAAACAGGAGGTTAAAGGCGCTGACTCTCCAAGTGGGGAGAGTGTTAGTAAAGCGTCCGGAATGTTGCACCCGAGTACCAGGGGAGGAAAACTGAGACATATATGAACACGTCTCCCGATCACATGGTTGATCATACTCTAGGTTCCACATGCATGTTTTAGCTGAAGGAAGAATACCTTAAACCTGGGTAGTTGAAACCCGTGGAATGGGTACCATGCAATATGACTTCAAAGGGTCTTCATTTGCTCACCGAACCTCTCCAATCCTATCACTGCTGCGTTTATGCCCCTGTACACACGCTTGATTCTCTTTTGGAGACATAGCAATCCATAGGTTTTAAGATACTTACTAGTCAGGTACATTCTTAGGCGTTTAATATGGGGTGTTGAGTCCATTTTGTTGAGCAAGGAGTAGCTCTTGTCTATTCCATATTTGGCTTAAGGAACTTTATCTGTGCTCATTTCAATCTCTGGTTTTATGCAGCACCCCAACTCACCTTTCCCCTTAAGCAACCATAAGTTGGTTTTCTAAATTTGAGACCCTGTTCTGTTTTGGAATGCAGTTCCTGTGTAGCCAAGTTTACATTCTGTGTATTAGTGATATCTTATGATGTTTCTTTTTCTGTGTGACTTATTTCAGTTAGAATCATCGTACCTGAATCCACTCATTATGCTGCTACGGGTCTGATGACATAGATTTCATTGCTGAGTGATACTGCATTGTACGTAAGAACCACAAGTTCTTTATCCATTTTTCACTTTCTGTGATATTGAACTTGTACGGTAAACGAGGTTCTTGTAAACGGAGGCGTCCCAAACTTTGGGGTGGCTGTGTCTTTTTGATTTTAATTTCCCTAAGCTATAGGACCATAAGTGGAAGTGCACTAGGCTCTGTTGCTTTGTTTTTTAGATGTTTCAGGAAACACCATACACTTCTCCTGAGTGTCTGTTGGCAATTTACATCCCGCCCATCAGCATAACAAGGCTCCCAGTTCTCAATGGCCTGTTGCCTTTCTGGATTTTACACTTTTTTCAGATGGCCCTTTTGACCGGGGGGAAGTGAGACTTCATTGTAGTGCAGATTTCCTTTGCAAGCCTGCTTGGTTGGCCAAAAAGGGCGTATGCGTTTTTTCCTGAATATATTCAGGAAAAAACGCATACGCCCTTTTTGGCCAAGTGCATCATTGTGGACGTTCTGCCTCTTTTCCTATGCTTTCAATGCAATTCCAGTCTACCTCCTGAAATCGGTTTCCTGCAATTCTGCCCCGCTTTCAAGTCCTCTTGGCAGCCTTACTTCAGTCTATTTTTGGACGATAGCTGTCATTTATAACTCTGCAGGTTTGTGAATTACAGTGCCCCTGAGCTCCTTTCTTCAACTCGCTTTCTTGTGACCTGGCCGCAACACCGCAGGATGGCTTCAGGCCCTAATCTGGTTCCGGCCCGGCATGCTGAGCCTTTGGTTAATTCCTCTTCCTGGTGGGAAATGAGAGTTAAATTTGCCCGTCCAGACACCTCCAGCTAGCCTCTCATTGGTTCTCGCTATTCCTGTTTATCTTCCACAGAAATTGCAAACTGGGCCAAACAGGAGGTTAAAGGGACTGACTCTCCAAGTCGGGAGAGTGTTAGTAAAGCGTCTGGAATGTTGCACCCGAGTACCAGGGGAGGAAAACTGAGACATATTTGAATACGTCTCCCGTTCACATGGTTGATCATACTCTGGGTTCCACATGCATGTTTTAGCTGAAGGAAGAATACCTTAAACCTGGAGAGTTGAGACCCGTGTAATGGGTACCATGCAATATGATTTCAAAGGGTCTTCATATGCTCACCGAACCTCTCCAATCCTATCACTGCTGCGTTTATGCCCCTGTACACATGCTTGATTCTCTTTCGGAGACATAGCAATCCATAGGTTTTAAGATACTTACTAGTCAGTTACATTCTTAGGCGTTTAATATGGGGTGTTGAGTCCATTTCGTTGAGCAAGGAGTAGCTCTTGTCTATTCCATATTTGGCTTAAGGAACTTTATCTGTGCTCATTTCAATCTCTGGTTTTATGCAGCACCCCAACTCACCTTTCCCCTTAAGCAAGCATAAGTTGGTTTTCTAAATTTGAGACCCTGTTCTGTTCTGTAATTCAGTTCCTGTGTAGCCAAGTTTCCATTCCGTGTATTACTGATATCTTATGATGTTTCTTTTTCTGTGTGACTTATTTCAGTTAGAATCATCATACCTGAATCCACTCATTGTGCTGCTAAGGGCCTGATGACACAGATTTCATTGCTGAGTGATATTGCTTTGTAAGTAAATACCACAACTTCTTTATCCATTTTTCACTTTCTGCGATGTTGAACTTGTACTGTAAACGAGGTTCTTGTAAACAGAGCAGATCCAAACTTTGGGGTGGCTGTGTCTTTTTGATTTTAATTTCCCTAAGCTATAGGACCATAAGTGGAAGTGCCCTAGGTTCTGTTGCTTTGTTTTTTAGTTGTTTCAGGAAACACCATACACTTCTCCCGAGTGTCTGTTGGCAATTTACATCCCGCCCATCAGCATAACAAGGCTCCCAGTTCTCCATGGCCTGTCCTGCCTTTCTGGATTTTACCCTTTTTTCAGATGGCCCTTTTGACCGGGGGGAAGTGAGACTTCATTGTAGTGCAGATTTCCTTTGCAAGCTTGCTTGGTTGGCCAAAAAGGGCGTATGCGTTTTTTCCTGAATATATTCAGGAAAAAACGCATACGCCCTTTTTGGCCAAGTGCATCATTGTGGACGTTCTGCCTCTTTTCCTATGCTTTCAATGCAATTCCAGTCTACCTCCTGAAATCGGTTTCCTGCAATTCTGCCCCGCTTTCAAGTCCTCTTGGCAGCCTTACTTCAGTCTATTTTTGGACGATAGCTGTCATTTATAACTCTGCAGGTTTGTGAATTACAGTGCCCCTGAGCTCCTTTCTTCAACTCGCTTTCTTGTGACCTGGCCGCAACACCGCAGGATGGCTTCAGGCCCTAATCTGGTTCCGGCCCGGCATGCTGAGCCTTTGGTTAATTCTTCTTCCTGGTGGGAAATGAGAGTTAAATTTGCCCGTCCAGACACCTCCAGCTAGCCTCTCATTGGTTCTCGTTATTCCTGTTCATCTTCCGCAGAAATTGCAAACTGGGCCAAACAGGAGGTTAAAGGGACTGACTCTCCAAGTGGGGAGAGTGTTAGTAAAGCGTCTGGAATGTTGCACCCGAGTACCAGGGTACGAAAACTGAGACATATTTGAACACGTCTCCCGTTCACATGGTTGATCATACTCTGGGTTCCACATGCATGATTTAGCTGAAGGAAGAATACCTTAAACCTGGAGAGCTGAGACCCGTGTAATGGGTACCATGCAATATGACTTCAAAGGGTCTTCATTTGCTCACCGAACCTCTCCAATCCTATCACTGCTGCGTTTATGCCCCTGTACACACGCTTCATTCTCTTTTGGAGACATAGCAATCCATAGGTTTTAAGATACTTACTAGTCAGGTACATTCTTAGGCGTTTAATATGGGGTTTTGAGTCCATTTCATTGAGCAAGGAGTAGCTCTTGTCTATTCCATATTTGGCTTAAGGAACTTTATCTGTGCTCATTTCAATCTCTGGTTTTATGCAGCACCCCAACTCACCTTTCCCCTTAAGCAAGCATAAGTTGGTTTTCTAAATTTGAGACCCTGTTCTGTTTTGGAATGCAGTTCCTTTGTAGCCAAGTTTACATTCCGTGTATTAGTGATATCTTATGATGTTTCTTTTTCTGTGTGACTTATTTCAGTTAGAATCATCGTACCTGAATCCACTCATTATGCTGCTACGGGCCTGATGACATAGATTTCATTGCTGAGTGATACTGCATTGTACGTAAGTACCACAAGTTCTTTATCCATTTTTCACTTTCTGTGATATTGAACTTGTACGGTAAACGAGGTTCTTGTAAACGGAGGCGTCCCAAACTTTGGGGTGGCTGTGTCCTTTTGATTTTAATTTCCCTAAGCTATAAGACCATAAGTGGAAGTGCCCTAGGCTCTGTTGCTTTGTTTTTTAGATGTTTCAGGAAACACCATACACTTCTCCTGAGTGTCTGTTGGCAATTTACATCCCGCCCATCAGCATAACAAGGCTCCCAGTTCTCCATGGCCTGTCCTGCCTTTCTGGATTTTACACTTTTTTCAGATGGCCCTTTTGACTGGGGGGAAGTGAGACTTCATTGTAGTGCAGATTTCCTTTGCAAGTTTGCTTGGTTGGCCAAAAAGGGCGTATGCGTTTTTTCCTGAATATATTCAGGAAAAAACGCATACGCCCTTTTTGGCCAAGTGCATCATTGTGGACGTTCTGCCTCTTTTCCTATGCTTTCAATGCAATTCCAGTCTACCTCCTGAAATCGGTTTCCTGCAATTCTGCCCCGCTTTCAAGTCCTCTTGGCAGCCTTACTTCAGTCTATTTTTGGACGATAGCTGTCATTTATAACTCTGCAGGTTTGTGAATTACAGTGCCCCTGAGCTCCTTTCTTCAACTCGCTTTCTTGTGACCTGGCCGCTACACCGCAGGATGTCTTAAGGCCCTAATCTGGTTCTGGCATGGCACGCTGAGCCTTTGGTTAATTCCTCTTCCTGGTGGGAAATGAGAGTTAAATTTGCCCATCCAGACACCTCCAGCTAGTCTCTCATTGGTTCTCGCTATTCCTGTTCATCTTCCACAGAAATTGCAAACTGTGCCAAACAGGAGGTTAAAGGGACTGACTCTCCAAGTCGGGAGAGTGTTAGTAAAGCGTCTGGAATGTTGCACCCGAGTACAAGGGGAGGAAAACTGAGACATATTTGAACACGTCTCCCGTTCACATGGTTGATCATACTTGGGTTCCACATGCATGTTTTAGCTGAAGGAAGAATACCTTAAACCTGGAGAGTTAAGACCCGTGTAATGGGTACCATGCACTATGACTTCAAAGGGTCTTCATTTGCTCACCGAACCTCTCCAATCCTATCACTGCTGCGTTTATGCCCCTGTACACACGCTTGATTCTCTTTCGGAGACATAGCAATCCATAGGTTGTAAGATACTTACTAGTCAGGTACATTCTTAGGCGTTTAATATGCGGTGTTGAGTCCATTTCATTGAGCAAGGAGTAGCTCTTGTCTATTCCATATTTGGCTTAAGGAACTTTATCTGTGCTCATTTCAATCTCTGGTTTTATGCAACACCCCAACTCACCTTTACCCTTAAGCAAGCATAAGTTGGTTTTCTAAATTTGAGACCCTGCTCTGTTCTGTAATTCAGTTCCTGTGTAGCCAAGTTTACATTCCGTGTATTACTGATATCTTATGATGTTTCTTTTTCTGTGTGACTTATTTCAGTTAGAATCATCATACCTGAAACCACTCATTGTGCTGCTAGGGGCCTTGTGACACAGATTTCATTGCTGAGTGATATTGCTTTGTAAGTAAATACCACAACTTCTTTATCCATTTTTCACTTTCTGCGATGTTGAACTTGTACTGTAAACGAGGTTCTTGTAAACAGAGCCGTTCGAAACTTTGGGGTGGCTGTGTCTTTTTGATTTTAATTTCCCTAAGCTATAGGACCATAAGTGGAAGTGCCCTAGGCTCTGTTCCTTTGTTTTTTAGATGTTTCAGGAAACACCATACACTTCTCCGGAGTGTCTATTGGCAATTCACATCCCGCCCATCAGCATAACAAGGCTCCCAGTTCTCCATGGCCTGTCCTGCCTTTCTGGATTTTACACTTTTTTCAGATGGGCCTTTTGACCGGGGGGAAGTGAGACTTCATTGTAGTGCAGATTTCCTTTGCAAGCTTGCTTGGTTGGCCAAAAAGGGCGTATGCGTTTTTTCCTGATATATTCAGGAAAAAACGCATACGCCCTTTTTGGCCAAGTGCATCATTGTGGACGTTCTGCCTCTTTTCCTATGCTTTCAATGCAATTCCAGTCTACCTCCTGAAATCGGTTTCCTGCAATTCTGCCCCGCTTTCAAGTCCTCTTGGCAGCCTTACTTCAGTCTATTTTTGGACGATAGCTGTCATTTATAACTCTGCAGGTTTGTGAATTACAGTGCCCCTGAGCTCCTTTCTTCAACTCGCTTTCTTGTGACCTGGCCGCAACACCGCAGGATGGCTTCAGGCCCTAATCTGGTTCCGGCCCGGCATGCTGAGCCTTTCGTTAATTCCTCTTCCTGGTGGGAAATGAGAGTTAAATTTGCCCGTGCAGACACCTCCAGCTAGTCTCTCATTGGTTCTCGCTATTCCTGTTCAACTTCCGCAGAAATTGCAAACTGGGCCAAACAGGACGTTAAAGGGACTGACTCTCCAAGTCGGGAGAGTGTTAGTAAAGCGTCTGGAATGTTGCACCCGAGTACCAGGGGAGGAAAACTGAGACATATTTGAACACGTCTCCCGTTCACATGGTTGATCATACTCTGGGTTCCACATGCATGTTTTAGCTGAAGGAAGAATACCTTAAACCTGGAGAGTTGAGACCCGTGTAATGGGTACCATGCAATATGACTTCAAAGGGTCTTCATTTGCTCACCGAACCTCTCCAATCCTATCACTGCTGCGTTTATGCCCCTGTACACACGCTTGATTCTCTTTTGGAGACATAGCAGTCCATAGGTTTTAAGATACTTACTAGTCAGGTACATTCTTAGGCGTTTAATATGGGGTGTTGAGTCCATTTCGTTGAGCAGGAGTAGCTCTTGTCTATTCCATATTTGGCTTAAGGAACCTTATCTGTGCTCATTTCAATCTCTGGTTTTATGCAGCACCCCAACTCACCTTTCCCCTTAAGCAAGCATAAGTTGGTTTTCTAAATTTGAGACCCTGTTCTGTTTTGGAATGCAGTTCCTGTGTAGCCAAGTTTACATTCCGTGTATTAGTGATATCTTATGATGTTTCTTTTTCTGTGTGACTTATTTCAGTTAGAATCATCGTACCTGAATCCACTCATTATGCTGCTACGAGCCTGATAACATAGATTTCATTGCTGAGTGATACTGCATTGTACGTAAGTACCACAAGTTCTTTATCCATTTTTCACTTTCTGTGATATTGAACTTGTACGGTAAACGAGGTTCTTGTAAACGGAGGCGTCCCAAACTTTGGGGTGGCTGTGTCCTTTTGATTTTAATTTCCCTGAGCTATAAGTCCATAAGTGGAAGTGCCCTAGGCTCTGTTGCTTTGTTTTTTAGATGTTTCAGGAAACACCATACACTTCTCCCCAGTGGTTGTTGGCAATTTACATCCCGCCCATCAGCATAACAAGGCTCCCAGTTCTCCATGGCCTGTCCTGCCTTTCTGGATTTTACACTTTTTTCAGATGGCCCTTTTGACCGGGGGGAAGTGAGACTTCATTGTAGTGCAGATTTCCTTTGCAAGCTTGCTTGGTTGGCCAAAAAGGGCGTATGCGTTTTTTCCTGAATATATTCAGGAAAAAACGCATACGCCCTTTTTGGCCAAGTGCATCATTGTGGACGTTCTGCCTCTTTTCCTATGCTTTCAATGCAATTCCAGTCTACCTCCTGAAATCGGTTTCCTGCAATTCTGCCCCGCTTTCAAGTCCTCTTGGCAGCCTTACTTCAGTCTATTTTTGGACGATAGCTGTCATTTATAACTCTGCAGGTTTGTGAATTACAGTGCCCCTGAGCTCGTTTCTTCAACTCGCTTTCTTGTGGCCTGGCCGCAACACCGCAGGATGGCTTCAGGCCTTAATCAGGTTCCGGCACGGCACGCTGAGCCTTTGGTTATTTCCTCTTCCTGGTGGGAAATGAGAGTTAAATTTGCCCGTCCAGACACCTCCAACTAGCCTCTCATTGGTTCTCGCTATTCCTGTTCATCTTCCGCAGAAATTGCAAACTGGGCCAAACAGGAGGTTAAAGGCGCTGACTCTCCAAGTGGGGAGAGTGTTAGTAAAGCGTCTGGAATGTTGCACCCGAGTACCAGGGGAGGAAAACTGAGACATATTTGAACACGTCTCCCGTTCACATGGTTGATCATACTTGGGTTCCACATGCATGTTTTAGCTGAAGGAAGAATACCTAAAACCTGGGTATTTGAAACCCGTGGAATGGGTACCATGCAATATGAGTTCAAAGGGTCTTCATTTGCTCACCGAACATCTCCAATCCTATCACTGCTGCGTTTATGCCCCTGTACACATGCTTGATTCTCTTTCGGAGACATAGCAATCCATAGGTTTTAAGATACTTACTAGTCAGGTACATTCTTAGGCGTTTAATATGCGGTGTTGAGTCCATTTCGTTGAGCAAGGAGTAGCTCTTGTCTATTCCATATTTGGCTTAAGGAACTTTATCTGTGCTCATTTCAATCTCTGGTTTTATGCAGCACCCCAACTCACCTTCCCCCTTAAGCAAGCATAAGTTGGTTTTCTAAATTTGAGACCCTGTTCTGTTCTGTAATTCAGTTCCTGTGTAGCCAAGTTTACATTCCGTGTATTACTGATATATTATGATGTTTCTTTTTCTGTGTGACTTATTTCAGTTAGAATCATCATACCTGAATCCACTCATTGTGCTGCTAAGGGCCTGATGACATAGATTTCATTGCTGAGTGATATTGCTTTGTAAGTGAATACCACAACTTCTTTATCCATTTTTCACTTTCTGCGATGTTGAACTTGTACTGTAAACGAGGTTCTTGTAAACAGAGCCATTCCAAACTTTGGGGTGGCTGTGTCTTTTTGATTTTAAATTCCCTACGCTATAGGACCATAAGTGGAAGTGCCCTAGGCTCTGTTGCTTTGTTTTTTAGATGTTTCAGGAAACACCATACACTTCTCCAGAGTGGCTGTTGGCAATTTACATCCCACCCATCAGCATAACAAGGCTCCCAGTTCTCCATGGCCTGTCCTGCCTTTCTGGATTTTACACTTTTTTCAGATGGCCCTTTTGACCGGGGGGAAGTGAGACTTCATTGTAGTGCAGATTTCCTTTGCAAGCTTGCTTGGTTGGCCAAAAAGGGCGTATGCGTTTTTTCCTGAATATATTCAGGAAAAAACGCATACGCCCTTTTTGGCCAAGTGCATCATTGTGGACGTTCTGCCTCTTTTCCTATGCTTTCAATGCAATTCCAGTCTACCTCCTGAAATCGGTTTCC